>NW_028135770.1:0-289742 GCF_964662115.1 Mustela nivalis | reverse complement strand
TGCCAGGCCAGGGAACAAACACAGCAGTACACAAGATCAACTCGCCTTGGTCCCAGGAGCCTGGATTCCCCAAGGAGGGCTTCACCTGGTCTCTGAAGGGGATTCCAGGGGTTCCAAGATGGCCATGGGTGGAGGCCACCAGGTAGAGAGGCCCCTGGAGAGTGTCCACTGGCACTGAGCAGACGGAAGATCCCCTCAGGCCTTCCCTCGTGGCTCCACTGTGCCCTGGGGAGAGAAAAGGGCCAGCCACACCGCACCAGGGCCGCAGCTCGGCCACCCAGGAGCAGCAGCGGGCCTAGCCTGGAGCTCAAGCAGAAGCAGGGAGCGGCAGGGAAGCCAGGACTGGGCAGGGCCTGGGGTCCTGGAGTCAGCAGAAGAGCAGCGGGAAACAGCAGGGGGCGCAGCCAGCCCCCTCACTGGACAGGACAGAACAGGAGGCTGGGCGAGGGCGCGCGGGCCTGCAGAGAGGCCTGCACTGCTGTTTGCCGCCCCCCACCTGCCACAGCTCGCCCGCACCTGCCTGCCCCGCCCACCGCCTTCTGTGGGCCCAGCAAACTCACTGCACAAGTAGCGCCTCCCGGGAAGGCAGGGGTTCTGGGCTGGCTGGGCAAGGCGCAGGGGAGTGCAAAGGTGCCTCGCTGACTCAGGTACTGAGGGGCTGGGGAGGGGTAGGGGCGCTAGGCAGAGAGGGAGACTGGGGCCCTGCTGCCCGCTGCCACCTGCTGCTTCGTCCAAGGGAGCGGGAGGGGGGCCTGGCGGACAGGCTCCTGGCGGCCTGGTGCTCCTACGCCCCATAGCCCTTGCCCCACAGCCCTCGCTCCACTTCTCGGTATCCAGGGAACCCGTGGGGCCCTACTGACATCAAGGGGCCCAGCACCACTGGGCTCGTCTGGACCCC
Organism: Mustela nivalis; assembly: GCF_964662115.1. Taxonomy (NCBI): domain Eukaryota; kingdom Metazoa; phylum Chordata; class Mammalia; order Carnivora; family Mustelidae; genus Mustela; species Mustela nivalis. The sequence goes on along the minus strand of NW_028135770.1, from coordinate 288,844 downwards.
GGAGAGACGCCTGTGCTGACAGGCTTCTTTTCCAGAACTTGATGGAAAATTTTGTCCTTCAGAATCGCCGGGCTCCCCAGCCTGAGAGGCGCTGGCTCAGCCCGCGCAGCCTGGGCCCCACTGGGCCCCCTCCACCTCAAGTGCCTTTTACCCAGGAGCCCCAGGATACCATTTTTTTCTGGCCCATGGACCCCTTTCCCCCACCCACACCCCCACACCTCTACTTTGGGCCTGCAACCACCCTGGGATCACTTCCATCTCCGGCCCCCTACCCCTTGTTGGTGGTCCTTGTCCACCTCCAGGCCTGACCCCTGGCCCCTCTCACCTCTGGAGTTACTGAAACCCTTCCACTTGGGGGCCACTGGCATCTGTGATCCCAGACTCCCGGGACTCCCCTCCACCTTGGAGCTCCCTACCCTGTTTCCTCTAGGAACTGCTGTGCCTAGAGCACCGAAACCCCACATTCTCAAGCCAGCTGTCTTTGGGCCAAGGACTCAGGTATCCTCAGGGACCCTCCTTTCCAGGGCACATACTCCTCTCTGTGCAGGAGAGACCAGAGAGAGCAGGCTTGGGGATCCTTCACTCCAGCTGGATGGAGGGGCAGAAGCTGGGGTGTGTGTGAGGGGGTGCTGACAGGTGGCCTCCCTGGGTAAGGAGCTTCCAGGAGGAAACTTCAGAGTGAGGCTATGATGTGGAAGCCTCAGGAAGCACTGGCTGCACAGACTCCAGGCTCCTGGCTTGGGCAGTGGGCATTTAGTGGCCAGAGCCCTACAGGACCAACCCTGTCCAAACCCACCCCACCATGGCCGGCTTTTTTGTCTTTAATTTGCACAGCAACCTTTTCTCCAGTATGAAATTGAAAGCTTTGCTTTGGAAAGTTTTGTGTCCAGGAGGCTCCTGGGCATCCACTTACTTTATTTCCGGAGGCTAGTTGAGGAGGGTGGAGTCTTTGGGACCTTAACAGCAGGTCTCCTGATCCTTCCTGACTTCCTTTTTTTTTTTTTTTTTTTTTGATTTATTTATTTGAGAGAGAGAGATAAAGAGCACACCACAGAACACATGCAGGCACAGGTGAATGGGCCAGGTGAATGGACCTGTGCCAAAACAAAGAGTCAGATGCTCAAACAGCTGCAACCACCACCCCCCGTCCACCTTTTACAGATGGGTTACATCTACACACTGTTAGGCGCTTTGCCTGGACCCGGCTAGTCTTACAGCAGTCCTAGGACACTGTCTCTTGCCCAGTGTCTCTTGTCAGTACCAACCCATGCCTCAAGTGTGGGAATGACTTCTTCCTGACTCCTTTTTTTTTTTTTAAGATTTTTTATTTTATTTTATTTATTTGACAGAGAGAGATCACAAGTAGGCAGAGAGGCAGGCGGAGAGAGAGAGAGGAGGAAGCAGGCTCGCTGCTGAGCAGAGAGCCTGATGCGGGACTCGATCCCAGGACCCTGAGATCATGACCTGAGCCGAAGGCAGCGGCTTAACCCACTGAGCCACCCAGGCGCCCTTCCTGACTCCTTCTTAACTCCCTGTCCAGCCTGGGTTGCCCACCCCCCTCTAGGCTGTCCTAGTTGTATATATTGGATCTCTGTAGCTAGTGGGCACCATCAGATCCTCACCTGTCGTGGCCGGCGCAACAAATCAACCAGGAACATGAGGGTAAGAGGATGAAGAAAAGAACTCGAGAAGCAGAGAGATGGGGGACAGGAGGAGCACTGAGGAGGATGTCCAACAGTGCTAAGTTTATTCAAAGCCTTAAGGCCATATATATAGTGACATTACATCTGTGTTTAGTTAAGCAACTATGGTTCCTCATGACGCCAAATGGCTGATGCCAGTACAAATACAGCAAACCTGAAAGTAAATTATGGGTTGTACTAAGGCAGCAAGGACCAGCAACGAACTTTTTAGCCCAACCGAATTGTTCTCATTTGTTTAGTAAGCGTGTGGGAAGTCACGTAGGCGAGCGCACAACACATAGCACAGACTCTTGCCCAGTGCTACTGAACTTTTCCCGTCCTAAACCTTTTGTTAGGTTATTTGGACTTTAAAGGAGGCACAAGTCAGGGTCTGGTTTGGTTCTCGTCTCAAGCCTTATTGCGGCCTCCCACACTCACCGAAATGAGAACATGGCTCAGGGTTATGGAGTGAATATACCCTTTAGGAAACATTAAAGGACATAGCATAACTGGTCCGGGGTCACCCAGCCTGTGAGAGGCATGGGTGAGATTCAGACTGCACTGGGTGCCACAGCCATTTTCAGCTCACCTTAGTGTCCAACCTGGTCCCAGAAGGTTCCTGCTCAGGACTTTGCTTTGTGCTGAGCTGGGCTTGCTTCCTGCCTTTGAAGCCATTTTCACAGTGTATCCCCAGCCCACCCTCTCACATTGAGCATCAGTGCTGCCTTGGCTGGCCTCTGTTGATCGTGCCATTCCTCTCAATCCCTCTGTCACTCCTCCGGCCCACTGTCCTACTGCCCTCTGTCCGGTGGGCCAAGTTCTGAGTTTCTTACCTGCACTTCCTCTTAACTGTGCTCTGTTGAAATCCTCTCTAACAGGGAAGACCTGCTTATCAGAGCAGCTTGATTTGGAATCCATCTCCCCTGGAGGTCAGAGCTTCTGACCATCATGTCCCCAGCCTCAGCACTGGGGATGCCTGCCCAGCCTATTCTGGGTGCTCGTGGAGCTCTGGGATCTTGGAGAAGATTTGCCATGAAAATAAGCATTTATACATAACACGGAAGAGAAGATTTGAGGAAATTGAGTGAGTGTCATCTGGTAATGTTTGTGTTAGGATGGTTCTGAAATTTCTGGGCCCTGAGTTACCAAGAACCCTAGGTTGCCCAGCTGGAAGGACCTCAGATAGATCAGCTGGGCTCCTCACCTCATTTGACAGATGGGAAGTTGAGGCCCAGAGCTTAGTGCCACAGAGCAGGAGTGAGGAGAGATGTTAGTGACAGGAAGAAATCATAGGGTAAGCACAAAGTGGCTGAGCCTGGGCTTTGTTTATGCAAATGAGTTGCTAAAACAGTGGGCCTGAGGCTGCTGACTCTATCTAGTGGCCAGCAAGAAGTAACACTAGCCCACACCTTCTGACGTTTAACTCATGCCAGGAATGATTCTCAATGTTTTATTTGTGGGCACCTGGGTGGCTCAGTTGTTCAGCTGAGGTTATGCTCCCAGGGTGCAGGGATCTAATCCTCACCAGGCTTCCTGCTCAGTGGGAAGCCTGCTTCTCCCTTTCACACTCCCCCTGTGTGTGTTCCCTCTCACCCTGTCTCTCTCTCTCTGTCAAATAAATAATAAAATCTTAAAACAAGAACAACAACACCAAAATGCTTTATTTGCCTTAGGAGATAGGGTCTGTTATGGCTACCATTTTAATGCATGGAAATATGGGCACAGGGGAGCTAAAGGAGTCCAAGGTCACACAGCTTGCAAGTGGAGGAGCCAAGATTTGAACCCTGGGCAGCCTGCCTCCAGAAACTGTATTATTTTTTCCCCTTGTGTATGTCATTTTTATAAACCTTTCCCTGAATTCTAACAGAGATGTGTAAACATTGTTAAGCATGCAGTTTATTGATCATCACAAAGCTTAGGTTCTGAAGCATTGCAACAAGCTGGGGTGGGCTATGATGTCAGAACTGGTTGGAATCCAGTTTCTGGTGCTGCATGATCTTAGGTGACTTACTCAGCCTCAGTTTCTGCACTGAGTTTGGCAGCCTTGTGATGAGTAGAGCGTGTGACAGTGCCTAGCGGGTTTGGTGCCTGGCGAGTGTTTAATAAATGGTTTTCTCTTCTTAATCATGAAAATTCTAAGTTGTGTTGGTTTTGTTAAGCAGTCCGAATACCTTCCTCATCGGTCAGTTGCCGGTCAGTTGCCGGTCAGTCGCCTTGTAGGTACTTGTGATGAGTCACTTTGGTAAGTCACTATATATAGCTGAAACATTTGGGGGTAGTTGGGGGACACCCCCCCCGCCCCCACTGCCCCTGCATTGAAAGTCTGTAATTTAAAATGTTCCACCTGTGCCTTTTTTTTTTTTTTAAACATAACCACTTTGGGACAGTGAAAGTTATATGTCTTCTCCTTAGGGTTGTGACGGAGCCTTTGGGGACCTGCAACAGCTTACTTCCAGTTTCTGTCTGGCATACTGATGGGCCAGAACTTATTTTAACAACATTCCATCACATTCCAGGCACCTGGAAGGAGGAATATGTTGAACTTCTCGGAAATTATTTTTTGGAACTGTTTTTATCCTGAGGAATAACCCATTTAAAAATTGAATGACCTTTATGGTTGACTTTTCCACTCTACATAATGCAAACTGAAAAACTCGTTGTTTTCAGCTGCTTCTGCAGCAGTGGGAAGAGCAAGCCTGTGGGAGTCCTCCCCCGGTTGGCCCCAGCACAGAGCTGCATCATTCTACACACCCCTCATGCCTTGTCTCCTTGTCTGTGAGGTGGTAATGATGGTGCAGGGAGCTCCAGGGGTTGTCGTGAAGGTTACAGAGATGGGGGGTGTAAACTTTGAACAGTGTGCCCCACATAAAATGCAGATCTGGTGAGCAGAGGCAGCTGCTCACATTAATTGTTGATGCCAAGGCACTGCAGTTCCACAACAGCCTATGCCTTTCTTTCCTGGGTCCTTTTTGTCTCAGCCACCACCTTAGAGAAAGTGACTCAGCAAGGCTGGTGCTTGTGGAGCCCTCTACAAATCCAGCTAATTCACATGGGCGATGCCCTGGAGATAAGGGGCTTTTCCTGGGTGGTAGGACCCCATTTCAGAGGCTTAACTAGCCGCTTTCTCCTAACTGGTCCTGTCCTCCAGGGTCAAGTTGAAGGCCTGCCAGGAGACTGGTGGTCTCACCAGAGTTTTCCACTGGAAGCATGAAGGACCCCATGGGGCCTCGTGCAGAATGACATGGGTGTTGGGGGGAGAACAGAGGAGACATCGCCTGTACCATCATGGGCAGGTCACTATATCTGGCTCACGCCGGCTTTCTTCCCATCTGGGAAATGGCAGAAGACCATGCTTTTTCACAGGAGGGATGAGGGTTTAGGGAGGTATTTGATGACTGTGTTGGGGCTGCATGAGTAACAGAGTTGACGGAGGGGCCTTGGAGTCACAGACTTGGGTTCAGGCCCCTGCTGCTGCCACATAAAAGTAGATCGCTTGGGTAAGCCACGGACCTCAGTGTCCTCCTCTGCACTGCGGATAATACCTAGCATGTAGGTCTGTGACGGGTACAAAATAGAAGGCCATATTAGGAGCTTAGAGCAGAGCCTGGTACTCACTAGATTGTAGTTTTATGGAGATACTCTGGCATCACTGGTGTTGTAGACCTGGTCCTACCCTCTGGAAACTTTGGCTGTGTGACAGATGGCTTATGAGGCCGTGGCTGACAGAAAGAAGCGGTGTCTGTCTTTTCTTAAGATTAAGGGTACAGAGGGGTGCCTGGTGGCTCCGTCGTTGAGGCATCCAACTCTTGGTTTCAGCTAAGGTCATGATCTCAGGGTGGTGGGATTGAGCCCTGAGGTGTGCTCTGCTCTCAGTGTAGAATCTGCTGGAGGTTCTATCTCCCTGTATTTGTGTGTGTGTGCTCTCTCTGTATCTCTCTCTCTCTGTCTATCTCTCCCTAAAATAAATGAAGCTGTAAAAATAAATAAATACATACATGCATAAGTTAATTAATTATGGGTACAGAAATCAGTGATGGAGCTGGGCTGATGGGACGCTTGGCAGCAAAGACAGGTGCACCCTGCTTGAAGGCTCGGGGGTAGCTGCGGTGTCACCAGTGGTGATGGGGGTGTGAGGAAGTTGCCTCGTGCAGCATCCAGAGAGGAACTTAGATGGGGGGGGGGGGTTCCAGGGAGTAAATGCCCATGGGTAGGAAGCATCTTCAGATGAATGTCAGAGGGTGTCCTCATGGAAGGGGAGGCACCCTTTCTCCCTGAAGCTGCCCACGAGTGGAGGTGTGCCTGCTGGGGACATAACTAAATCATTGGGGTTTAGCCTCCTAAGCTGTTAATTTATGAAGATGTGGCCAAGACCTTGTCTCACTGCTTTTTAAAGAGAAGTAAATTAAACTGTTGTTTGGGATGGTGTTGTCTTCCAAAGGCTCATTCAGAGTCAGTGGCAGAGCTGCTGTGGGCTTTCCAACTTGTCTTGAAAGCCTGGTCCAGGCAAGGGTGAGGGATATTCCCATCTCTTGGGGTCTCTTGCCCTCTCTGTTTATGGCAGAACGTGGTTTTGTGACTGGTAAATAAACAGGCATCCTGTGCAGATCCTTCAGCTCTTCGTGTGGCTGCAGTAGAGGAAATTCCCATTCACTGGGCGCAGACTGTGGCTGGACGGGCGGTGTGGCGGGGCTCTCACTGAGCATTCTCCTTTCACGTAATCCCCGACCAGATATGAATTTTGTGGTGTTGCCACTTTCCTGCTGGCCAGGAGGGAAGTTGAGGCCCAGGAAAGTTACACTTTCTCGCTGTGGTAAGCGGCAGAGCCATGTCAGCCGGTCCAGGCCCTGGCTTTCAGGTCTGTTTGCTGTGAGCATTTCCTCTTGTGTTTCCAGCTTTTGGCCTGTTTGACCTATCAAACTACTGATGGTGTATTGATAATTCTAATACTCTCGACATTGTGAAAGATTAGCTCTTCACTTTGTGCTAGAAATGTTTCTTGCTGTATTTCTCTTTTAATTAAAAAAAAAAGTCAAAGTCCCACGTTTCTGCCCATTTGAATCTCCCTGAGTCTCCCTGTTGTGAAGTGGTTGGGTTTGGGGATTTCTAGGGCAGGGGCCTAGTTGGTGGTGGCTTTGCCTGGAGGAGCCCATGGCTCAGGACTTAGAGTGAGGACTGGAGCAGTGTGAACTGTGGCCTGAAAATGTGTTCATGTGTGCTGAGGTGGTGCCCAGATTCTTTTGGAGGATGAACTGAGGTTTTGATCAGTAGGTTAGAGAAACACTTTATGGAATAACACTGATAATTTTGTTTTTGTATTCAATCCTAATTTTGTGTTTTCGTTTTCATGTAGTGCAGTGTGCTCTATGTTCTAAGAAAAAATTGGCAATCAATTCATACAGTATCATGATTTAATAATCCTTCCTCACTCACCGGGTCATATTTCCGGTTTTTATATGTAGTTTTTATATCTGTAGTTCTGTTTCTGAATTCTGCATTTTGATTCATTCCTTCATTTTTAAATTTCTTATTTTAAAGATTTTATTTATTTGAGAGAGAGAGAGAATGAGCTAGGAGCGGGGGCAGAGGGAGAAGGAAAGGGAGACTCCTCACTGAGCATGGAGCCTGATGTGGGTCTCAGATCCCAGGTCTCTGAGATCAGGACCTGACCCAAAGGCAGATGCTTAACAGACTGAGCTACCCAGGTGCAGCCACATTCCTTCATATTTTTATTTTTACTCCAGTGCTGCACTGTTTGGCTGGTTGCTTCAGTTTCTGGGAGGGAGGGAGATGACCCCCTCCCCTGTTCTTCTAACAAGTTTGCTTTTGCTGCGTTGACTGGAGAAGGGCCAGGCTTCCTGAAGATGAGTAGGATGATTCAGTGACACCCAAAAGGCAGTGGCTATCATTGTTCCCACTGTGCTTCAACAACTTCACCCACTGACTCTTTGATGATGGCAGCCACCAGCAAATCTTCTGCAGAGGACTGCTGCCTTGGGATGCTTTTCTTGTGGTGCTGGACTTCATTCCCCCTGGCAGCCAGTACAGCTAGGATTAGAACCTAGGAAAAGTCCCATTAGAACCCAAGAAAGTGGGGTGCCTGGGTGGCTTAATCGATTGTCTGCCTTTGGCTCAGTTCATGGTCTTAGGGTCCTGAGATCAAACCCTGCACTAGTGTCCGTGCTGGCTGTGGAACCTACTTAAAATCAAACAAACAGAAATCAGCCCAAGAAAGTACCATCCTTTGTGTTGTTCTATACTGTGGATCAGATTTTATTTTTCTTTTCTTTTTTTTTCTTTCTTCTTTCTTTTTAAAGATTATTTATTTGTCAGTGAGAGAGCACAAGCAGGGGGAGCAACAGGCAGAGGGAGAGGCAGGCTTCTGGTTGGGTAAGGGGTCTGATGTCGGACTTGATCCCAGGACCCTGTGATCATGACCTGAGTCATGTTAGGCTGCTGCCTAATAGACTGAGCCAACCAGGCATCCCCCAGGATCAGACTTCAATAACCCTACCAGATTTCTTTAGCTTTGACATTTTAAAGGACAATGAAAGCTAGCTAATCCTACACCAGGATTCTGCATCTGCTGGGGCTGTGCTGTCCGGGCCTATGTGCCTCCTGTTCTTCTAACCCCATCAATTCCACCCATGTTTTAGCCAGAGAACTGTAGGCAGGTGTGGGTGTGTCACTGAAAGCTTTGACTCATCATTCATATCTTTATTGTAAGCTTATAATCTTTATTTTTTTCTTTTTGGGGGGTAAGATTTTATTGATTTGTTTATGAGAATGAATGGGGAGCAGAGGCAGAGGGAGAAGCAGACTCCCTGCTGAGCAGGAAGTCTGACATAGGGCAAGATCCCAGGATTATTTATGACCTGAGCCCAATGCAGATGCTTAACCGACTGAGCCACCCAGGCGCCTCTTTATTTTTCCTTTATTGATTATCTGCCTTTCTGAGGCAGCGTTCTACCTGGGTTTTCATAACTCCACACTAAGGTATTCTTCCACTAGTGTAGCCTGTTTTGAGGCTATGCTGCTAAATGATGCTATGATCTTGGACTCTTTTTTTTTTTTTTTAACCTCTCTGAGCCTTGGTTTCCTCTGTGCTAATGTGGATAATATACCCTCTCTTGCAGATGTGTGGAGGGCCATGGCTGACTTGGATGCAGTTGGAGTCATCTCACGGCACATGGAATACACAATTTATCTTGCTTCCTGTCTCGCTAACGACATCTTGGTTTTCATGCTGTCTTAGAACAAGTAGAACTTGACTTACATGTAAGTTGTGAATTCACGTACTTTTGACAGAGGTGTTATTTTAGTTTAGTTTAGTTTAGTTTAAAGCAGGCTCCACACCCAGTGCAGAGCCCAGTGTGGAACTCAAACTCACCACCGTGAGATCAAGATCCGAGCTGAGATCAAGAGTTGGCCGCTCAATGAGCCTAGTCACCCAGGAATCCCTTCTGTTTATCATTTTTCAAAAAATGTGACAAGTAACACTTTCTCTGCTTGGACCTGTCCTCACACCTGCTATGCTGGTCTGGGGGTCAGACGTGTAGCTGGTGTGGTGCTGGTGATGTTGAGCAAGACAGTTGTTAAGTCTTTTTACCCTAATTGCTGTTGTCCTATTATTTCCTTTTTTTTTTTAAAGATTTTATTTTATATCGTGGTGATATATGCTAAAACTGTTGCTTCTGGTCCTGCCTTAAAACTTGAATATGTAGGGCATTTTTTAAGGATTCATCCCTGGAGATACAGTATTTGTTTTTCTCTGTCTGACTTATTTTGCTTAGGACAATACCCTCTAGGTACATCCATACTGTTGTAAATATCAGGATCTCATCCTTTTTGATGGCTGAGTAATATACCATTGTGTGTATGTACCACTTTGTCTTCTGTTGCTGGACACTTGGGCTGCTTCCATATCTCGGCTATGGAAAAAAAAATGCTGCAGTAGGCTTAGGGGTGCCTCTGTGCTTTCAGAATGTTGAGTCTGATGTGTCAACTGCCACAACAGTCATGGCAACTCAGGAAGGGAGCCAGGTGCAGGAGGTAAGAGGAGGAGTGCAGCTTTAGGCAATCTGAGTTGAGGTGTCTGTTGGACGTGCAGGTGTAGGTTCTGGTTGGACAGTCAAAATGTAGGAATGGGTGCTTGGGGGAAGAGAGATGCAATCATGCTGTTGCCAAGGGATATATTCCTTGTAGAGAGAGTGACAGTTAAGGATTTAGGGTAATTCCTTCTTTTCTTGGGCAGATAAAGGGGAAGAATAAAGGAGTAGTGGATGGAAGGGGAGGGACATGGCTTTGATGCCAGGAAGGCATTTTTGCACAGATGTCTAGAGAAGAGAGATTTCAAGGAATGAAATGTCAGCAATGTTCGATAATGTGAAAAGTTGCAAAGCAGCTTGATTAGGGGGTGGGGGTAGATCAAGGAGGTTGTCACTGAGTACTGAAAGAAAATGGGAGGTGAGTAGTGGAGTCCTAAGCCAGACATAGAGATAGAGTGCCTGGGCGTGAGACCATGGAGGTCACACACAAGAATAGCCTTTAGAAAGTTTGATGGTAAAGACACAGACGATCATAACTCCAGACATAGCTTGGACAAGGGTGGGTTTTACAGGCTGTGTTTACCTATTTGCAGGTTGACTGAAGGGAGATGACAGATGGTGCATGCTGCTGGATGTTATGGGTTGAGATGGGATCAGGTATACAGAAAAGCACACAGAGAGGAGTGTATGGATGCCCTGACTGCTTCTGTAGAACACAAGGCCAACATTAGGCATGGAGGGAATGGAACGTGGCTCAAGGAGATGTGCAGTCTCAGATACAGACCACATGGCTCAGAGTCTTACAGGGCTCTCCTTGCCTCCGCGTGGCCCTTCTCACAGGGTTTAAGTTTTGAAGAGTCCTTTTGTTTCTCTGGGTTTGGGGTGTGACTGGAGAGACATAGCAGAGAGCAAGGGCTGAGGAAAGACCAAGAGGGCAGGAACTCACAGAGGGGAGTCTACTACCCTCTCTGCCTTTTCTGGTATGGGCTCTCTCCTGATCTGGATGGACGGATGACCTGCCATTACTTCTTTTAAAAATGCATTTGGCTTTACCCTGCCAGAAAGCAACACATGTTTATTGAAGAATAGTGGGAAACCCCAGAGAAACTGAAGGAAGAAAATAAGCACTCAGCTGAAGACAACCATTCAAAAGTTCTGGCACCTTTTCCTCCCAACTTTCACTGAAGTTGAACAGATAAATGTATATATATGAAGTGATTTCTGGGAAAGACCAAAAAAAAAAAAAAAAAAGATACCAACAACAAGAAAACAAAAAAGAGAACAAAGCAGAAGAAAACGGTGTTCATTTTCTTCCTGAGGCTGCCCTTCCTCGATACTGCTACTTGGTTTTACTACCTGCTTTTCTCCCTGGGCTTTCTTGACAAAACATGGTTCCACTACTTTTACCTTCTTCAAAGTGTTTGACAGAGTCGTTTGCTTTCAACATGGAGTTTGAGCAAAATGGACTATTGTTTTAAAATATTCTATCATGTGTGCTGTAATATCTCATCCTGGACATGATACAAATGCTATGATAAAAAGAAGAGATGCTTTTAAAGTGATCACCAGAGTTGTGAAATTCATTGGCATGATCCTTCTTTTTTTTTTAAAAAAGATTTTATTTATTTATTTGACAGACAGAGATCACAAGTAGGCAGAGAGGCAGGCAGAGAGAGGAGAAAGCAGGCTCCCTGCAGAGCAGAAAGCCCAATGCGGGGCTCGATCCCAGGACCCTGGGATCATGACCTGAGCTGAGGGCAGAGGCTTAACCCACTGAACCACCCAAGCGCCCCGACATGATCCTTCTTTTGAGGGTCATAATTTGTTTAATTTTTTTCTGCTCCAGCTTAACCTTCGCAGTCTTCAGTTGTTATGTGCATTAGACACAGTATTAGCAGTAGTGGCAGTAAAAATACTCCTGTCACCCTTTACAGGTACCATTTTACTAGAATCTCCTTACCACTGTAGCAGCTTTAAACCCTGTTTCCACCCTGTTCATTCCTTTAAATGCCTTTTCCTTAAAACCTTTTCTTAGTTTTTGGTGTTCTATAGCTTTACCACAAAATGTTTAATTGAAGATTTCTAATCTTGCTTGGTATCTGTGCATTTCCTGTATTTCTGGATTTATCATTTCTGTAATATCCTCAGCTGTTTTCTTCTGAAATTTTGACTCTGTCCTTCTGCTGTACTTCCCAGGATTCTTATTTAAACCTCCCGTCTGTTGTTCGTATCTCTCAAGCTGGCATTCATCCTCTTCTCCTGCCTCCTTGTGTTGCATTCTGGGGAATGTCTTCACTTCTTGGTGCAGTGTTGTGAAGTCCTTCATTCGGGGCTCATCTACTGCCCCACCATTCTGGTATTTTTTCTGTTGTGTTTTATGTCTCAGTGATTTTTGGTCCCTGTTTAACTTCCTTCAGTTCCATGTTCACACTTGGCCTGTTGCTTTTGATAGGCTCTTGATCCTTCTTTATTTTTAAACCTCTTTTGTGTTCTTAAACAATTAACATGTAATATTTTCTATTCTGTATCTGATCATTCCAGTGTCTAAAGTCTTCATTTTCCCTCAGTCTTCTGTCTCTCACAGTGGCCTCATTTCTTGCATGCTCTGTGAAGGGATTTTGAGACCAGATTTATTGGAACATAGATGTAATCTCTTTTAATTCTGTTTTTTGGTGTTTTTTTTTGTTTGTTTGTTTGTTTGTTTGTCTGTCTGTTTTTTCCTGGAGGGTTTGTCTTTCCTTTGCCAGGAGGCTGGGAGTGTTCTTGGTTGGGATCACTTTGGTTCCATTTGAGGGTCCTGGTTTATTAAGGAAATCTCAGGTTCAGTTCCCCCAACTTACCGTGTGGTGGGAACGGGGTCTGGAGGGCACAGGCCTGTAGAGATCCTGCAGTGAAAATGGCATTTGTTCTCTGGCACCCTGATTTGTTTCTCTTGAGCTTGTTGCTTACAGATCAGGTTTTGGCTCACTTGTTTCTGCCACCTCCCTCTTCCTGCTTCCTTTCCTACCATTTTCTAAGTCCTTTGCTAGTTTTCCGATGTCTTCTAAAGCCCAGAAATGTTTTGTGAATTCCATTTGCCATCACTAATTGCAAGTCTCATCCTGCAGCAGGAAGGCCAGAGCCAGACACTGTAATGCTCTGCCTCCCACAGAGGAGATTTTAATACCCTCTCCTCGTGTTCAGAAATTCTAGATTGGAGATGGAGTTATGGATACATTACCATCTACAGAGGATTAGTTGCCTATATAATAGAACAAGTATGCATTATTCTAATCTTCCTAAAACTTCCATTTTGCATAATAAATATGAATGAATAAGGAACCCGCATTACTTTAGTTTATGCAGATGTTCGCTTTCTGTCTCTGGCTTTAGATGGTAGGTTGTCATTTGTATGGTTCATTCTGAAAATTGGGTAACTTCATTCTTATTTTCTACATGTTGGTGCCATATAAAGTGATGATTTATGGAGATTCAGAGGTAAATATTTATCAACATCTAAATAATTGGGGAAGGCTTCCTTTACAAAAGATAGAATTATTAAGACCTGTTTAATCACAGAAGGGATATCCTGTAAAGCTAGCCCATAAATAAAAAGTGGATCAGAAGAAAGCAGAGAGAGGAGAGAATTTGGAAGGAGCACGTGGAGGGACACCTACTGCCTATCCCTGTAAGTCAGGGGCAATCTGGAAGGGAAACCTTGTTAAAGGAGTCAGTAGTGTTTAGATGTAATGAGCTACTGGAAACCTCACAGTGTTCTGGTGAAGCAAGTGGTGTGCAATCAAGTCCGCAGCCCAGTTGAAGTTGTGGCTTCAGGCAGCAAGCGAGCAGGCCTTTCTGTCTGCCTTTATCTCCAGTGGGAGCGACTTGTCCTCCTTGAAGTCAGCCTCCAGACATCTTTTCCTGTCGCTACACATCTGTGCATCACTGAGAATTTCTGCGGTTGCTGCTTCATGGAGATGTTTGTCAGTTTTGGGTTTTGTTTGTTTTGTTTTGTTTTTTACCGAGGTTCACTTGCTAACTTTTCTCTTCTCTTAAAAAAAAAAAATATTTAATCTAGGGGTGCCTGGGTGGCTCAGTGGGTTAAAGCCTCTGCCTTCGGCTCGGCTTGAAGGCATGATCCCAGGGTCCTGGGATTGAGCCCCACATCAGGCTCTCTGTTCAGCAGGGAGCCTGCTTCCCTTCCTCTCTCTCTGCCTGCCTCTCTGCCTATTTGTGATCTCTGTCTGCCAAATAAATAAATAAAATCTTTAAAAAATATATGTGTTTAATCTAGGGGCACCTGAATGGCTAAGTGGGTGGGTTAAGCCTGTTTCTTCAGCTCAGGTTATGATCTCAGGGTCCTGGGATTGAGTCCTGCATCAGCAGGGAGCCCTCTTCCTCCTCCTCTCTCTCTCTGCCTCTCTGCCTACTTTTGATCTCTCTCTGTCAAATAAATAGGTAAGTAAATAAATCTTTTAAAAATATATATATATATAATCTCTTCCAGGAAGAGATTATGCTGAGTGAAAAAAGTCAAGCAGAGAGAGTCAATTATCATATGGTTTCACTTATTTGTGGAGCATTACAAATAGCATGGTGGACAAGGGAAGATGGAGAGAAGGGAGTTGAGGGAAACTGGAAGGGGAGGTGAACCATGACAGACTATGGACTCTGAAAAATAATCTGAGGGTTTTGAAGGGGTAGGGGGTGGGAGGTTGGGGGAACCAGGTGGTGGGTATTAGAGAGGGCACGGATTGCATGGAGCACTGGGTGTGGTGCAAAAACAACGAATACTGTTACACTGAAAAAAATATATATATATATTTCATCTCTTATTACCATGTATTTCAAATGGTAGTGAGGGATGATGGTGTGGGACCCCATGAAGTGAATTTACACTGCCATCTTGACCACAATATAAGTGTCGTACACAGCCGTCCTGTGTCCCCTTTCGTTCTGAAATGGATTCTCTCTTCCCAGCTGTTATCAATAGAAGACAGGGGTCTTTGTTCTTGTAGGTGACTTGTCCAAGATCGCACAACTTTCGAGGTTTAACCTTTGGTCTGATTGTAGGACCCATTTTCTTTAACTCAGTGCCATGCAACCTGCCATGTAGGACTCTCAATACTCTCCCTCTTTTGAAGCTGAACTCCACAGGCCACATCTACCAGTGCATATCTATTTTTGTCTAGTTCACTCATTTATTGCACACATTTACTGGATGCCAGCTATGTGTTTCAGGCACCTTTCTAGGTGCTGGAGATATGGCAGTGGGCAAGTCAAACACAACCCCCTGCCCTCATTGAGCATGTTCCATTTCCTACTACTGGAAGCATCCACCAGGAACAATGGACTTATGCCAGAAGTCCAGCAATGATATGAGTTCCAGAAATTTCTGAATGGTTCTTTGTGGAAGTGATGATTTGGCGGCAGCCCTCAAGGTAGCTACCTGCACAGGCAAAAAAAAAAAAAAAAAAAAAAAAAGGAGGGCTGGTGTAGAAATGCCTAATATATGGGCTTCAAGGTCAAATAACTGAGCCAGGTCTTTAAGGTCTTATTAAGCTCGGAGATTTTTCAAGAACTTTCCATGATACATAAGCATATTATAGAAAAAACACTATTCAAAGCACACTGTAAATTTGGAGGATGTCTTTGCATTATTTTTGTGATTAAATGACAGTTGATGATATAGGCACTGTTGTAAGTCACTTATCCCTGTGCAAACACTTTGTGGTAAATTCTTTTATCATCCTTATTTTTCAGAGGTAGAGACTGATGCAAAGGGAGAAGTTTGGTGGTTCTCCACTGGCCACAGCTAAGCAAGCAAAAAGCAGAGCCTGCATTGGAACCAGGCACTGTGGCTCCAGACCCCAACTCTTCACCCTTGGGCTTCTTGCAGCACGCCTGATTTCTTGTCACTAAGAACTTGATGCAGGAGTTTAACGGTACCTTTAACTTCTAGTTTTTCTTTCTCAGAACTGAATCTGCATTGAAGTGCATCTCTGCATAAACATGTGTTTAATTGTGTCACCTTTAATTTTGTTTTTAGGTAAGATCTGAAGGAGTCAATCTGTTTCTTCTGTGGCTTCAAGCACTTCAGACAAACTTTGCAGAAGAGCAGGTGCTGATTTTTGCTTGCCTCGTGCCTGGTTTCCCAGCGATCATGTCATCCAGAGGGACCTGCATGGTGGAGACACTCATCAGTCCTAGCCCTGGTGTGGCGGATGGTGAGGAACATTTTAGCCAGCCTTACAGGTTGAAATGACTCTGGAAGTTCTCTTGAGGGATTCCTCAGCTTGTCAGGATCCTGAATAGAACCCTTTATTTCGTAGATGGGTTTGGAGGAGGAATTATCCCCTGCTCTTGTTCACAGTAATGTCTTACAGACATTAGAATAGAAAGAATCAGAGCCTTTTTTATATGCAATGAGGATGGGAGACATTTACTGAAGTGGTGGAAACAGGAATGGAAGGGAGGACTCAGATGTTGGGAACAACAGGAAGTGGAGACACATCATGTATCTGGAGTGTTTCCTTGGCTGTGAATGAAATTTAAATCTGCCATCCAAAACTACTGTTTATTGTCCTCAGCATGATTGTTTCACGAGTGGACATTCATCTGCTCACCCAGCCCTGTATTTTCATGCCGCATTCATGGAAAGACAGTAGCTGCTTCCTGGGAAAGTCATGGCAACCATCTGTGTCCCATGAGTTTTTAAGGAACTTGCCAGTTAGGGCCAATGATTGATTAATGCACATCACTTTATTGCCCAAAGACAGGTATTTGATCCTTAGGCTGACCGAAGCAGAATTTGGCAGAGAGAAGAATAGTTTAGAGGGAGAGGTGGCTTCATGGGAGTTTGTACCGTATTTCCAACCCCTTGATGCTCGCTGGCCTGGAGTGTAGCGTGAGCAGGTTCCAAAGGAGGGGCAGATGTATTTTAATGAAGGCCATTTTTTAAAAACCCTTTGAACGTTGGTGAAAGAACTCCTTTTTTTCCCCACTCTGGAGCAAAGATATATCCACAAGAATCACTCCACTCTTGCCGGCCATATCAGGGGAAAGGATCGCTGAGGACCAAACATGCTTTTTCCTTCAAGTACTATTGAACTGTATGGTTATTCAGGTAAAAGCAAAATCTTGGATAATTCAGGAATGGTCTTTCTCTTGATAGGAAAGAGGAAACATTGCTTATTTTCTCCCAGCTCATCCATATTTTGTATGTTTGCTTGTTTGTTTGTTTGTTTGTTTTTTGAGTTGACTCTTTATGATATTTCACTAGAACTTGAATATGTGCTATATCACATCAGCAAAGACCTGGCATACATAATATTTTGTGTGAGAGTGTATGTCAAGCAAACATTTCAGTTCTCCCATCGGCTTTTATATTACCATATTCACACAGAACACTTTACTTCTAACACTGTGGCTGAGGCTGTGGATTTTTCCCTCACCAGGCAACTCTGCAACACCAGCTGGGTGTCC
Organism: Mustela nivalis; assembly: GCF_964662115.1. Taxonomy (NCBI): domain Eukaryota; kingdom Metazoa; phylum Chordata; class Mammalia; order Carnivora; family Mustelidae; genus Mustela; species Mustela nivalis. Next base: position 271,653 of record NW_028135770.1, on the reverse strand, counting down.
TGTAGTTTTACTCAGCTTTGACACTGTCTGCCTTGATATGGCATCTGATCCCACAGGTTAAGGGCTCAGTCCCGTGAGACTGTTCCATCACATTCAGGTGCCAGTCATAAGTAGGAGGAGCCCAGGTTACCCACAACTTCTCTACAACTTAGCTACAAATCAGAGGTTCCTTCAACTCCTCCTCTGGTTCAACTGAGTGGCTCGCAGAACTCTGGGAAACATTTGTTTTCATTTGCAATTTATGAAAGATATGATAAAGGATACAGATGAACAGTCAGATGCAGAGACACAAAGGGCACAGCCTGGGAGGGTCCCAAGCACAGGAATGTCTATTCCTGTGGAGCTGGGTTTTATCCCCCTCCTGGTACCTGGATATGTTGACTTACCTGGAAGTTTCCTGAAACCCCTGCTATGAGGATTTTTTTTAAAAGATTTTATTTATTTATCAAAGAGAGAGAGGGGGAGAGAGCGAGCACAGGCAGACAGAATGGCAGGCAGAGGCAGAGGGAGAAGCAGGCTCCCTGCTGAGCAAGGAGCCCGATGTGGGACTCGATCCCAGGATGCTGGGATCATGACCTGAGCCGAAGGCAGCTGCTTAACCAACTGAGCCACCCAGGCGTCCCTGCTATGAGGATATTTATGGAGGATTCCTTACATAGATGTGCTCTGCTTTTAGCCCCCTCCCCTCTCTGTGGGAATGTAGGGGTTGGGGTGGGGGTGCCGAAGATTCTAAATTCTAATCATGGTGTGGTCTTCCTGGTGATGTGTCCCCACTGAGGAGCCATCTCGGAGCCCACCCAGAGTTGTGTTATTAGAACAAAATATTAAACTCAAAATGGATGGAAGACCTCAATGTAAGATAGGAATTCTTGCCAGTTTTCTTAAGGTGATTCTTTCTCTCTGCTATCCCTCAAGATTCTGTCCTTGCCTCCCTTCCTGACTGCACTGTCCTATTGGGCAATCTTGCCTATTGGGCAGGTGGAATGGACCAGTAGGGTCAAAATGCACAGCTTCTAGAAGGCAAAGGGATACTCCAGTCTGCTCTCAGGACTTTGGAGTCTTTGTGTTTTTGGTGCTGGTGAAAGGAAATGAGAGAGGAGAGCAGACAAGAAAGAATGCTAAGTCATTAGAGAGAACTGGTAAGATAAAATACAGGCATGATGAGTAGAATGAGTTTAAAAACATGATACCATTGGGTGATTTTTTTAATACTCAGTAAGAATATTTTTAACAAAGTGAACCATTTAGTTTTGAAATATTCATTCTTAGCATAATTTGAGTTTTAAGATAGGATTACATTACATGATTGTCAACATTATTTGTCACCATGACTTTTTTTTAAATTTCGGATAGGAATTTTAATAAGATAGCATTTTATTTCAGTAGACATTTAAGTTAAAATTTAAATGTATATATGTTCTTTCCCACATATTATCCAAAGGCTACAAATTCAGAGTGGAAGAATAAGGAGAATCAAGATACTTGTTTTAAAGTTCTTTTTACACTGTTTTGAAAATATTGTCTTCCTCATTTATTTCCATCATTTACCATGTTAGCAAAATCTACAAACTTGTACTTGGTAAGTACTGATTGGGCTGGGTATAGAGGATGTCCACAGGGAAGCTGCCATTCTCTTTCAAAGTGACCTTTGTTTATTTTTAAACAAAATAGTCACTTTATTCTTATATTTAATGGTAACTTTATTGTAAGAGGTTTAAAGTTTCCTAATAAATGATTTTACCTATTTGTACAAACTATTTATTTGTACCTCAGGAAGACTGTGGCTCCTAAAATAATTCAACATGTGTCATGATTCTTCTTGGTATAATTATATTTAAAATTAAGTTTTAAAATTTTAATTTTTAATTGAAACTGTTTATTGAAGGCAGTGTTTATTTTCTCATGCAAAGATGTTGAAATAAACATTCTCGTTGAAGTCTTCTCTTAACGGTGTTGAGGTACGGTGACCCCAGGCCCCAGACCTTGCCCAGTGGTGAGGCAGACCATCCCAGGCCATGCAACTGCCCAGAGTAGCCCTTCCTTATATCCTGGATCTTTCATCCACTACGTGCTACTTACAGCTTCTTATGGAGGGGCCAATATTTGGGCAACTGTGCAACCTAAGGGCAGTAAGCTCCAGAAAGGAAGGAAACATGAGGGAATTTCTAGTTTCACTGCTCAGGGTTTTTTGGGTTTTTGTTTGTTTGTTTGTTTGTTTTCCCCTATGAAAAATGAAGGCTCACAGGACATAAGTATCCCTTTGATTGGTGCTGGGGTGGGGAAGCAAATTTTCTTCTCCCTATTATTGGAAAGCAGGCAAAATTAGTTAAAGTGAATAATCAGAAACAATTTGGGAGGGAAAGAGATCACAACAGGCATTAATCCATGTGGTGAATGTGGACTACTAATTCAGTTGTCTTTGGGTGTTTACTTACATACACACAAATGTGCATGCTTGGATCAGGGGAAAGCAGCAAAAACTTGATGCCTTTTGAAATATGTAGAAGTACTAACCTTTAGAGGTACCGGGCTGTGTATTTGTTAGCTATCTGTATATGGGTATTTTTTTCAGAACTTGATTCTGATTTGATAAATAGTCTATATTCACTGTGGAAAACATAGTATACTTTAATATATTGAATTAAAGTTCTTTATTGAGAACTTGTCTGCCTCATGCAAGTGTCTCCAGGTATATAAAAGGTGGGAGGTCGGGGTACCAGGTGGTGGGTAATATAGAGGGCATGGATTGCATGGAGCACTGGCTGTGGTACAAAAACAATGAATACTGTTATGCTGAAAATAAAAAAAAAAAGAAAGTAAGAGAGCTGGACATACAGCAAGTAGTAGCTCAAGTCCAATACCATGTAACTTTTTGTATTGATTATGAAATTTAAAGGAGAAAGGGACTTTTTTTATTATTCTATTTCTTTTCAGTGTTCCAGAATTCATTGTTTATGCACCACACCCAGTGCTTCATGCAATATGTGCCCTCCATAATACCCATCACCAGGCTCACCCAACCCCCTACCTGCCTCCCTTCTAAAGCCCTCAGTTTGCTTCTCAGAGTCCACAGTCTCTCATGGTTTGTCTCCCCCACCAATTTCCCTCAACTCACTTCTCCCCTCCATCTCCCAATGTCGTCTGTGTTATTCCTTATGCTCCAGAATTAAGAAACCATATGATAATTGACTCTGCTTGACTTATTTCACTCAGCATAATCTCTTCCAGACCAGTTCATGTTGATACAAAAGTTGGGTATTCATTCTTTCTGATGGAGGCATAATAATCCATATTGTATATGGACCACATCTTTATCCATTCATCCATTGAAGGGCATCTTGGTTATTTCCACACTTTAGTGACTTTGGCCATTGCTGCTATGAACATTGGTGTACAGATGGCCCTTCTTTTCACTACATCTGTATCTTCTTGGTATATACCGAGTGCAGTTGCAGGGTCATAGGGCAGCTCCATTTTAATTTTTTTGAGGAATTTCCACACTGTTTCCCAATGTGGCTGCACCAAGAAAGGGACTTGTTATTAATTCTGTGGAGCTGGTCAAGTCAAAATTCAAAGATGAATTTTTTCAGACATAAAGTAGTTTATACTGATTCTATTCTTCAGATTCATCGACAAGGAAAAGGCTATAAAACTAAAGTCCCATGGATTGGATTAGGGTAGTATTGGATGTTAAAGTACCTGAAATGATGAAGAATGTCTGTACATTCTTCTAGATTTGTTTCAGTCCTAAAATATTAAATTAGTTATAATGTATGTGAAAATATCCTTACTATTAGAATTGCTTATCCTTTCTCAAATTTTCTAGTGGCTTAGTACTTAGTACTTCCACCGCTGTATGCCATAGCTATAATAAGCAAGCAGTAACAGGAGTCACCATCCCACCTTTGTCAGGTCACAAGGCAGAATCAGAAACAAGTCTACCAAAAAATGTCATCCCTAATAATTTCTGGTACTTTAATTTTAAAGTTTTAGTTGATATTCATCCAATCAAATATAGAGCTGAGGTATATGTTTGTGAGAAATTGAACTGTTTAGGGTGGTGGCTTACACTCACTCCGCTAATCATGTATTCTGTTTCCTTCCAGACATCCCCCATTTGAGACCAGCGCCAGTGTATGTACATTACTACAACTCAAGACAATGAAAACATTTATAGTATAAAAATTCCATACATGGCAATTCACATTGTTTTTATTAAATGGATTATAAATTTCTTTTTGGAAAAAAGTATCTAGCTATAATCCAAAACACTCAAAATCGAGTTGCTGTACTGCCCCAAATCATACAGGTATGTCATTCCTCTTTTTCTTATATTTTACATAGGTAAAAATACACTAACACATACCAAAGTAATTGACTCATAGGGGTTTTGGTTCCTAAAGGATGCTGGTTCTAGGGATTATGTTTATGGGTGGGCTCTCTCTCTGTTGCTGAGGCGTCAGAGGGACTTCTGAGATAGCACTTGCCATGCCCTGCTGACATTGCCATGACAAGGTGATCTTGGGGGCCAGGGAGATGTTCTGAAAACATGATGTTGTGTGCAGTCTCCTGGACCCTCTCATTTTCCTTCCTTTGCTCAAGAGCCAGTGACATCAGAGCATAAGACCAGGGGCCTGTGTTGCCTTCACCCATCCCCAGCACCAGGCAGGCCCTCAATAATCATGTAGGTGGGCTGTGGGAAGGACCTATTTGACTGCCAAGTGCCTCTTGGCATCTCAGAGGGAGCAGTGGAAGAGATCTCAGGATTTTGAGGTGCCATGATGGAATGCCTGGAAGAAAAGGCAGACTCTCTTTAGAAGGCTTTCAGTGAAGACCTCTTTCTGTGTGGGGCCCATGGTATACCTTCCCTCTCTTGTGGTCCTTGGTCATAGAGAAATGGGCTTTCCCAGCAGGTTGAGTTTCTTAGAGACTTTGTGCTGTGTAAGGAAGGACAACTTGGGGAGGTTTGAGAGGGGCTGCTTCATGGCAGGGGCCTGCTTTTATGCACAAAGCATGGTCCCCTTAGAGTAGCTTCGCTGATGCCCCAGAGTTCCCCAAAGTGTGACTAGGCCTGAGCTGCAAGAGTTCACACACCTGAGTGGCAGGTAGCATCTTGGTGGAGGAGCACCAAACTGAGGTCCAGAGCCCGTGTCCTCATTGATTAAGAACTGACTACAGAGCTAGACAAACTTATTGTCAAGAAGTCTGAGGGGGATACAGTTACAGTAAAGAGCAGCAAAATACTTACTAAGATTTTGAAAGGGAGCTTTGGGGTGCGTGGATGGCTCAGTTGGTTAAATGTCTGCCAGAGATCAAACCCTGTGGTGGGGGGTGGGGAGTCCCTGCTAAGTGAGGAGTCTGCTTCTCCCTCTCCCTTTCCCTCTGCCACTCTCCCTGTCTGTGCTCACTTTCTCTCTGTCTCTCTGTGTCAAATAAATTTTATAAATCTTTTAAAACATAAAAATACAAGAAAGATTTGAAACTTAAATTCACTAGTTGTAACATGTAATAGGAACCCTGTAAACAGTAATGATCACTGCTGAGAACAAAATTGATTTTTTTAAAGATTTTATTTATTTGGCAGAGAGAGATCCCAAGTAGGCAGAAAGGCAAGCAGAGAGAGAGGAGGAAGCAGGCTCCCCACCGAGCAGTGAGCCCAATGCAGGACTCGATCCCAGGACCCTGAGATCATGACCTGAGCTGAAGGCAGTGGCTTAACCCACTGAGCCACCCAGGTGCCCCACAAAATTGATTTTCCAAAGGAATATCCCAGAACACTGAGGAAAATTTCAAAGAGATGGAAATGAGAAACGAATAAGTAAGATCTGAGGTCAGGTCCAAATCTACCTTGCAAGTACCCTGAGGACAAAAGGAGAAAATAACAGAAGTTATAACTGAACTAATGCAGCATTTACTTGAGCTGAAAAACAGTCATGCCTTCAGTTCATAAAGCCTTCAAGTCCCAGGGAGAATTAGCTGAACAGACTCAAACCAAAACAGACGTAAACCTATTTGACTTTCAGGGACTAAGAAAAAATTGTCAGAGTTCCAAACAGAAACCACCAGTTCCTTCTAGAAAATGAGACAGATTATCATTGAATATTGACTTTAAGCTCTATCCCTCAGAGCTGAAAGAACTCTCTTTCTTAGAACTCTTGCTTCCTATCACATATGTAAGGAGATTTCAGGTTGATTAACCTTGTAAATTGGTTTAAGTTCTAACTCTACAAACAAAATGATAAAGAATTTGGAGACAATCTAGGGGCATGTAAAAATTTGGGAAGTGGTAGACTACCTTAGGTAGAGATAAGACCCACAGACCATAGAAGAAATGACATGCCTCTTTATTTTAAAAATTTGAAAAAGTTTTGTATATCAAAAAAGAGTAAAGCTGCATGTGGGCAACAGGCTGTGAAAAGCATCTGTAACATCAGCTGTTCAAGGAGTTCATGTCTCTGACGTGCCTACAAATTGAGAAGAAGACAAACAGTCCTATTGAAAAACAGACCAAATGAGAGGAAGGAGAAGTTCATGGAAAAGGAAACAGAAATGACCCTGGATTTCATAGTGAGCCAGGGAACACCATTAGTTCTGGACCATGCTGAGACACCTTTATTCACTCACCCTGTAGACAAAAACTAAAAATCATCAGGTAGACAAAAATTTGCATGAAATCATATATAAGAAACTCAGCTCCACTCTTTGATAAATTTTACAGTCTATTTTGTGTGATTGTTAAGTCAATTCAAAACAATCTGTTTAGAGACTCTGACTGTTCCCTACTTGGTTACAAATTTTCAGGGAACCATCACTGTATTTATTGAGAATAATTTCCTCATTCTTGAAAAATACATTTGAGTGATGAAAAATAGCAAGAATAATGGAATAGCCACAAATTCAAGGTTCTAGTTTTCCCCCCGCCCTTAGTGGGAAAGGAAACTTTTCACACATGTGAGTCATCTACTTTTATTATCTGGATTTCTTAGTTTCCGTAAAGTCTGACCTCCTGAATCAGTTTGGATGGTTGTCTCATCCTAACTCAAACTGTCTTAAAGATTAAAAAAAAAAAAAAAAACCTTCAATCTCATGAAGAAGCAGCTCATGGCAGTGCTTGCAGAGAATGTGTTTTATTCACACTGTCTCCATGATTTTCTCCATTTTTCCCTACTGTGCCCTTTCCCTCTGGCCAGTTTGTCTTCCACCCCCTGCTGACTGTGTGATGGCTGCCCGCAGTGGGGGCACTGCTTTTCTTGTTCACATTCAGAGACAACCCAGATATTTCTGTAAAGCCCTTCCCGTTTGTGTGTGTGGGACAACCTAGGTTACTGTCTCTCATAGAACAGTAACAAGGCACTGACTGTCGTGCAGCTGGCTGTGTGAATGGCCCAGGAGGAACATGACTGGCTTCCATGACAGACCCCTTCCCTGTAGTGTGGATGGGGCCAGCTTCCTGTGAGTCACCTGGGCTGCAGTGGAGGAGGCACACAGTGCACTGGGGTTCAGGGAGGGGGAGGGAGGAAGGATGCTGGCAGTCAACTCTCCAGATCCAGTACTACCACACCCTGAAGATAGTCCTACCTAGAAATGGTCCCTGCCATTGTACAGACTCAATATGTCTCAGTGAGTTCTTCTAGTAGTTTTTAGTGCCACTGTAGCAAATGACAAATTCTCAGTGGCTTGAAACAACACAAATTGATTATCTTGCAGTTCTGGAGGTCAGAAGTTCAAAAATCAGTCTCCGTGTGGTAAAATCGGGGTGTTAGCAGCCTGTGTTCCTTCTGGAGGCTCTAGAGGAGAATCCACTTTCTTGCCTTGTCCTGCTTCTAAAGCTTCTAAAGCTGCCTGCATTCCCTGACTTGTGGCCCTTCATTGCACCACCTTTTATCCCTCTGTTTCCAACTTCACATTGCCTTCTGATTCTGATCCTCCTGTCTCCTTATGGATCCTCATGATTACATTGGGACCACCGAGGTAATCCAGGATAATCTCTCCCCGTTCACACCTTAATTTAATCATGCTTGCTAAATCCCATTTGCCAGGTAAGGTAAAGTACTCAGAGCTTCTTGGGCTCAGGATATGGTCATCTTTGGGGCAGTCGCTATACAGCTGGTCAGTTGCCTCCTGTGCTCCCTTTTATGCCTCACACCTCATCTCACATGTGTCTGCTGTGTTCCTCTCTTCATCTGCATTGCAAATGAGAAATGCAGCAATTTAAACCATTGAATATTAGATTTTGGAGATAGTTGCAGGAATAAAAGCACATATAATTTTATTTGTGTCCTAAAAGTTTTTGTTTGGAATTTTAAATTTTATCTAATTGTCCCTATTTAAATTAAATATGATTCAATCAGTTGATCTGAAAAATCTTTTCAAAGAGTATACCGCTGTTGTAAAGGCCCTTCAAAACAGTATTTTGAGTGCTGTTTCCAAATGAAGTTTACACTTTCACCCTTATCACTGTATTAAAGGTCATGTTGGAGGGTTTTGTGTGTGTGTGCTTTTTTCCAAAGTGAACTTGCTTCTCTATCTAAAACTAATACCTCTAACAGTATTTTTCACCAGGGAGGAGAGGAATTAGTGTATCTTCTAGACTAAGTTTTCTTTCCACGTGAAGAATCTGTTAGGACTAATATTCATGGGAGAAGGAAAAGACAGTAGCTCTTACACCCCATATACTATGTTGACAACAACAGTATAAGCCTGACCAAAGCTGTACATCTTGGTGCATCATTTCAGCTGAAACGTGTTCAGTGAAGTATGATTTATTCCTTAGTAATTCATTTTTGTGTGAGATAAAACTACATCAACAGAAATAAGGGAAAGCAGAGTGGTAATTTTAAAATTTCATCATTGACTGTTTTTTTTTACCAGTTCTATAAGCACATTAATTGATATTAAAACCCATAAAAGCTCATTTGGGAATGAAAAAGAAAGTTTGAGGTGGTATTGATTTTTTAATGATATTTGTATTTATTTGTATGATTACGCTTAGTTACACTTTGATTGAGTCCGAATGTGCCCTTCAACAATAATCCATGGGCTCTGGGTTTCCTGAAGTTGTATGTCATGGGGTGAACAGTTAGAAAAAGTGAATCCCACCAATTGACAACCCTATGGGTGTTTATATATTACACAAACACATTTGTTTGTTGACTGCCACTCCAGTACTTTCTGTGTCCTCGAGCTCCACCCACGTGGTGCAGGCTGCCCCCATCTGTGCTGGAGAATCATGACGGGGCATTCAGTGGCCTTAGGCATCCCCAGAGAGCTGCAGTTGCATCCTCTCATTTCCCACCTAGTTTGTGGGCATCCTCCTTTAGCTTGACCCTGACAGTGGACAGGTCTCAGTATGAGCTGTCTGTGGGAAGAAACAAGATGTTGGGGGGGGGGGGCAGCGGTAGTTGTTGATGGGAAGTTTTAAGTGTCAGGTTGTATCTTGCAATTTTCTGAACCCTGGCAGTGCAGGCCTGGGCCAACCTGGTATGTCTGTTTCACCAACCAAATCTTCCTCATGTGCCCTGGAAGTGAAACCATATTTGCATTTGCCACCAGAATCAACTAATACTAAATAATAGTTGAGAATTCCAGCTTGATTATAGTGAGTGGAAAATGGACCTCTCTCGGGTTAATTCTTACACTATGATTTTACTGTTCATCTTCATAAAAGGGATAAGAAATGAGGAAACGTGGATTATCAGTTTGTTTTCACTCTCATCACTCACTGCAGTTATAATTTTCAAAATACCAAGATGTTTTTCAAAAGTAGTTGTTTTTTTGTTTTTTGTTTTTTTGTTTTGTTTTGTTTTGTTTTTGTGGAGGGAGTAGGGACTAAGACTAAGGAAAGCATTGTTCTATCAAGAGAAGTCGTTTTCAATTTATGGTATGATGGGAAATCCATCTCGTATGTCCTATTTGGATAACAGAGCTCACTTTTAATTTTTTTAAACTTCCTTTGATTTTTTAATTGAATTATAGCTGACCCACAATGTTGCATTCGTTTCAGATATAAAACAACAAGATTTGACAAGTCTGTATGTTATGCTGTGCTCGCCGTACTGTACCACCAACCATATTCCCTATGCTGTGCCTTTCGTCCTGCAACTTATTAATTTTGTAACTGGAAGCCTGTTATCTCCCACTGTATTTCACGCATTTTGCCTGTCCACCCGCTGCCTCCTCTTTGGAAACGATCAATTTGTTCTCTGTAGTTATGGGTCTCTTTCTGTTTTTCTGTGTGTTCAGAGAACTTTTTAAGATAACTTGGTGCCTTTAAACATATTCCTTGATTTCCATTAGTTTGGATACGTATTTGCCATGTTACCCAATTAGTTATGTAATGACTTCAAAATTTGGGGGCTTAAAACAACCCTTTTGTCATATTACATATGTTTTGGGGGTCAGAAATTAGGGCAGGATCTCATGGGGCAATTTTTATGCTTAATACGGCATTAACTGAGGTCAGTGGGTGGTGGCCTTCAGCAGGCGGCTGCTTGGTCTAGAGGATTCAGGATGACTTTATGCACATGCCTGTCACTTTGATGGGTACAGTTGGGAGATGAGGCTCAGATGGCCCTCCACTTCCGTGCAGTCTTTGTAACAAGGTTGTTGGACTTATTTCCTGTCCACTCAGAGCTCCAATAGCAAATGTTCCAAGAGAGGGGTTCCTTTTGGACTTGGGCCTGAAACTGACACGTTTATTTCACTGTTTAACACAGTCACATAGCCCGTGTGAATCAAAGGGAAATGGGAGTCATACGATTTGTGATCATTTTTTAACGTGCTACATATGTTCATATGTGCATTTTTTCCCATTTCTCTGACCTGTGGGAAAATGGAAGTTATTGATCAAAGAGTCACAGGTTATCAAGCTGTATGAGAGACTTCAGACTTAATCCAACCTCCATACTTTATAGATTAAAGAATATATATGTAGGTGCACATGTACATCTCCATATCAGTTATTATATATACACTTGTATATCACTAAAAATGGTATCTGTGGATTAGCCAATTCTTCTATCTTCATAGGAATGAAAAGGACTCGTCATTCCCCGGCAAATCTGAAGAAAGAAGCCAGAGCAAGAGTAAGGGAGAAAGAGAGTGAGAGGAGCATCTGATGGGATAGGATTTCTTACAAAAGGACTCCTGAAGTGACCAGAGAAAACAGACCAACAGAAAAGGGCAGACTTTGACCAAGCGGTGCTCAACGACGTGAATATCCACATGGAACAGAAGAGGTTTTAACGCTATTCCCTACTGATGTAGCCTACATACTAAAGAGGACATCAGAAGTTTTCTGGAAGATACCATAGAAAACCATTTTGAGGACCTGGGGGCGGTGGCAGAGATGAGTGGAACAGAACACCAAAAACAGGAAGCCCAAGAAAGCTTGGGTGCCGCTTCCAGATGGCGACGAGAGAAGAATTAGGCACGAACCAGTCAGCTGGAAAAGACTGGGAGCAGGGGACAACAGTCGAAAAGGACGTCTGCCAAGAGCAACTCGACAGTCTCACTTTTATTGGATAGAAAACAATAGCCAAAGAAGGATTGAGGAAGGTCAAATGTTAATCCCATCTTGCTGACAAGCAAGAAGGAGGATAAAGTTTATAGTTAAACAAGCACATTGAAAGAACTCTTCTAACTAGCAACAGGCACTTCTGGGAAGAGAAAGGCTCTATGGCGGATAAGGGAGGCAGGCGGTTTTCATTCCACCCTGAGCTAACCTGTCGTTCCCAGGTGCTCCGCTTTCCTGAAGCAGGCGGCATTCCGCCCAGGGCCGGCCGGGCTTCCAGCCAGCGCAGCTTCTGTGAGGGGGCTGCATTCCGCCATGAGCAAGCGAGGTATCCCCCGCTGCCCAGCTTCTGTGAAGGGGCGGTGTTCCGCCCTGAGCAAGCTGGGCATCCCCAACTATAAGTGCTACCATTTTACTTAAAACTGTGAAATTGGGTCAGATTTAAATTTCAATTTATGTTAAAACATTCTGTAAACTGTGTTAAACTTTGACATTTGTTCCCTCTGTTCAGTGAATAACACTATATCATATTCTGAAAAATACGCTAATTTTCATTTTGAAAAATATCCCTTTTTCCTCTTATGGTAATTATTAATATGAATTAATAGTAGAATTTGATATGGTTCCATATGCCCATAAATACTTTATTGTATATCATCAAATTTAATAATGAATATAATGTACTTCTTTGGACAATTTTTAAAGACCAGTCTACTCTTAAAACAAAAAAATGGAGACGCACTTCTTTAGTTCACACAAATTTCATTTTATTATATATAACCTCAGATAAATTTCAACAAATCATAATTTATTAAAATTATGTCTACTTAAAAATCTCATAGAAGAGTAAAACCATCAAAAATAATAATAAACACACACAACACACACACATCACCCATGTATTGGCAAATGACAATTGCTGTAACAATACATTAGGCATTCCACTGTTAAGGGATATCAAAATTTCCATCAGTGACAAAAAGATTTGTATCCAAATGGACTGATTTTCCAGAATCCAAGAAAAAGTCTCCTAGGGTTTATTTAAAGATAAATATTTGAACAAATACTTCTTAAATTTAGGAAATTCAGAACATACGATTAAAGAATATTTGCAGTGCAGACTATATTCAATCCTTCCTTCAAAATGTGCCTTTGAGTACATAATTCTGTTTTCTCTATCTAAATTGAGCTGTCCTCCAAGGAAGTTTTCTAAAATGTGTGTCTCTGTGTGATAAATGTTCTAAGACCTAACATGCTTCATTGTATTTTTACTGTACTCTCAAATTTAATCAATAATTTGGCTTGATGTATAATATCTAGTTTCAAATATCTTTTCCATCTATACAAACCCCCAGCTGTCTCCTTTATATGCTATTACTATTGAGAATTCTGCTGTCAGTATTATTCTTGTACATTTTAGGTGATCTGTTCTTCTCTTGGGCATCATTTATGCTCTTCTATGTTTTTGATATTCATAAAACTCATCATAATGTATATGAGTGGTTTTGTGTGTGTGTGGATTTTGTTTTGTTTTGTTTCTGATTTCTCATGTTTGGCATCATTTTAAGTCTGGTAATTTTTATCTTTCTTTAATTCTCCAAAATTTATCTCAGTACTTATTTAAATATTTTCTTTATTTTTTTTTTCTTTTCTGCTGCATTTGGGCAGAAGTCATTAATTTGTTTGTTTGTTTGTTTGTTTTTCCCAACTCATTTATTCATTTTACAGCTATATTCATCTTAGGCTCCATTTATTGTATTCTTTATTTCAACAATTTTCACTTAATTTATATTCACAGTATAGTGTCTTTTCTTTGTATATGTATATCATTATTTTATCATATACTTTTAAGCTATTTTTAAAAATATTTTACTTATTTATTTGACAGTGAGAGATCACAAGTAGGCAGAGAGGCGAGCAGAGAGAGAGGAAGGGAAGCAGGCTACCTGCTGAGCAGAAAGCTCGATGTGGGGCTTGATTCCAGAACCCTGAGATCATGACCTGAACAGAAGGCAGCGTCTTAATCCACTGCGCCACCTAGGCGCCCCTAAGCTATTTTTTTAATTCCTGTTCCAATAACACTTGGTTTGCCATATAAAGTTAACCACATCATCTTTTTTAGGTAAGTAATTGTACTTTTTATATGCATAGTTATTTTGGTCCATGAGTTCAGCTCTTCTTCGGATCATCAAATCTCTATAAAGTCTGGGTATGCTAGGATTTTCTAAGCAACAATAAAATACATTGAAACCTGGTAGCTTAATTATAATAATGTTTTCTTTCTCAATCATTCACAATAGTATTACATTCTGAGTAGCTTCCTTCTATTTTGCAGCTATAGTGTTTGGAAAAACTTGAATTGTGATATCACTGTGATAATGTGAATTAGTCAGGGTTTTTCAGAGAATCGGGAAGAGAAAAAAAGGAGGATATTCTCCAGGGCCAACTCTAGAAGTGACTATTAAAACATCTGTCCAAATTCAATTGAACAAAACTCAGAAATGCCATCTCCAGCGAAATACAAAGAAGATTATATATAGTTCTGGGCACACACATCTCATTTGACCCAATGATGTACATCAATGAAAGACTGAAGGCCAATCACCACTCCATGGGAGAATTTAAAAATAAATTTACTAATGAGGCCAAGAATTCAGAATCACAAATACTTCAAAACTAATAATAACTGCCTTCACTTGATGTTATTCTATAAGATAAATCCTACGATCAAGTTTCAATTTTAAATTCTTACAATTTTAAATTCTTAAATCCTTATGAAGAAGCATCATTTGGAGGGAGCAGTTTTCATAATTTATCATCCATCAGCCTTTTTTTTAAAGATTTTATTTATTTATTGGACACAGAGAGAGATAAAGAGAGAGAGAGAGAGAGAGAGATCACAAGTAAGCAGAGATGCAGGCAAGCAGGGAGGGAAGCAGGCTTCATTTTGAGCAGAGCCCGATGTGGGGCTGGATCCCAGGACCCAGAGACCATGACTTGAGATGAAGGCAGAGGCTTAACCCACCACCCACATGATGAGAGAGCCACTCAGGTGCCCCTCATCCATCAGTCTTAATTGATTGGAGGAAAACGTGTGGAGGAATAATGCCTTAGGGAGCTAATCTCTCTAAAGAATTTTCAAGTCTTTACCCCTTCAAGGTTTTTGTACAGTTCTGATAGCCTCTAAACATCCAGCTGATTTCTACAGTGACAGGCCTGTTAAAACCTGTCTTCAAACCAGGAATAGAGCTTGAAACATACCAGTCAAGAGCAACTTTGAGTCTTTTAAGGAATTTATCATCATTTCTTTGGTTTTGGTTAATATCTGAAATAGTTCCATATTACACTTGCATAATTTCTCCAGAGCTGACTTTGAAGGAGGCATTCAGTTCCAGCTAGTTCCATATTTTGGCAAGAACTATAATTCTATATATATATAAAAAAACATATTTTAGGGCGCCTGGGTGGCTCAGTGGGATAAAATCTCTGCCTTCGGCTCAGGTCATGATTCCAGGTTCCTTGGATTGAGTGCCACAGTGGGCTCTCTTCTCAGCAGGGAGCCTGCTTCCATTCCTCTCTCTCTGGCTGCCTTTCCGCCTTCCTGTGATCTCTGTCAAGTAAATAAATAAAATTTTTTAAAAAACATATTTTATACCAGTTATTCATGTTTATTAACTAAGATATCACAATACAAATAATACAAACAGTTGCTCTTTATTAAAACCTTCAACCAAGATCAAAAAATATGTCATATTTTCTCCAAAAATTTTATATCATCTGATAGGTCAGATATATATAAAATTACATTTAAAGTTTTAAAAATATCAGCAAATATTTTCATTTAAATGCAAATTTGAAAAAAAATCTACTTTTCCAAACACGACTTTTTATCCTATTTTTTTTTAATTTTGTCGACAACTGATAAAATGTTTAGCGAGACTATAAATGTTAGATCGAAAAAAATGATTAATACATGTAGGTTCAAATTATTATGTTCCATTAAAAATGATTTAGTCTTTGATGAACATCTGTTTGTTAATATGTTGTATCCAGATATAGTAAATTAATGATATATATATAAAATTATAGGGAAATGACACCTTCCGTTCCATTATGAGTAGAGCTTTTAAAATGCTATTTGTCACAATCTGTCATCTTGTCATTATGTAGCATTATGTAGCATTTAAAAAATGTATACTCTTCACTTCGAAGTCTTTTAGAAATCTAAAATATGACTTTCTATGGTTTGTGTTTCCATATTCCTTTATTGCCAGTTTGAACAAATCCACATGCTTGGATTCAAAGGTAATAAATTCCTCTTATTTGGAAAAATGATGTTTATTTTTGTTCTCTCACCCTTCACAGGTGGTTTCATTTTAGCACACTTCAGAGTTATAATTTCATGCTTATTAAAAACATTTATTATGATCTACGTAGATGAATGAAACTTTTATTTTATTAAATTATTTTGACAAAAAATCTGGTATTTTTAAAAATATATTTCCTTTGAAGGGTTAATTTAGAACGTTCAGAGAGGATCTAGGAGTGCGGTATTATGCAGTTTTTAAGTAGGTATGAAATGGTTATTTATATGATTGTTTCTTTAAGGCTTATGTATATTGTCCATTATATGCTATAAAATATTTTGAAAGTAAATTTAAGGTATGTTTTACATAGTTTATATTTTGGAAAAAAATTATTGAAATGACTTATGAAATTCAGTATACTCTCATCATTAATTTATTCTGAAATTTACCAATTGTCTATTGAACCTATTATATGGCAGATATTACTTCAGACTACACTGGTAAATGAAATACTTGGCTTTGTAGAACTTTTATTTTTATGGGTGAGACAATTAAAAGCTATAAACCTTAATAAAAATTGCATAGTGCATTCAAAATTGATGAGTATAATGGGGAAAAAGAAAAATTCGATCAGGGTGAGAAAAATCAAGGTTGCTAGGCAGGGGATGGGGAGTTAAAATTTTTAATAGGAAGATCAGGGTAGTTACAATGAAGCTGACAATTGAACAAAGGTATGGAAAGGTGATGAATTTGCCCAGAACTATCAGCAATAAGGTCACTCCAGACAAAGGAATTGGCTATCTTGAAGGCCATAAGGTTGGATCATGCCTGGCATATCTGAGGAATAGCAAGGAGGCCACTGTGAGTGACTGAAGAGTAGCAGGGAAAGAGGTCACAGAGGTTAAATGAGTGGCTAGATCATGTAAAAGCTTAGAAGTCATTGTAAAACTCTGGCTTTTATATTTGGAAACTTACTGTGTGATAGAATTTCTGCTAATAACTGAGAGTTCAAATGTCCATAAAATTTCAAGGATTCTTATTCTAGTAAGAGAATAAAGAAAAAGAGTTCATATTTTCACATGGTGTAACAAATGCTCGGAGATCCAAGTGTAGGAAGCTATGGGAGCACGGAAAAAGGCACTAAAATCTCGCCAATATATTTGGTAACTGTGACTATATATAAATTTGTATTTTCTAGATTTTTTTATAGTCATGGAATCACACAGTATATACTATTCATTGCCTGGCTTTTCTTTTCTCAGCATCATTATTTTGAGAATCTCCAACTGTAAATAGTTCATTTTGATGTTGAATAGTAATCTCTCTCTTTTTTTTTAAAGATTTTATTTATTTATTTGACAGAGAGAGATCACAAGTAGGCAGAGAGGCAGGCAGAGAGAGAGAGAGGAGGAAGCAGGCTCCCTGCTGAGCAGAGAGTCCGATGCGGGACTCAATCCCAGGACCCTGAGATCATGACCTGAGCCTAAGGCAGCGGCTTAACCCACTGAGCCACCCAGGCGCCCCGAATAGTAATCTCTTTAATGAATAGATCATAATTTGTCTTTGCTCTATTGATGGACATTGATAAACATTTCCATTGTTTTCAATTCTTAAAAATAAAGCTGCTATGAAATTCATATACAAGTCCTTGTATGAACATAGGGTTTGTTTCTCTTGGTTAAATGCCTAGAAGTAAAATGGCTATTTGTGTAACTGCAACATATTTTGCATTTAAAAAAATGTTCAGACTATTTTCCAAAGTGGTTGTATCATGATATATGCCAACAACAGTTTAGATTTTTTGTTGCTTCTCAATCTAGCTCAGACGAAGTACAATTAGCCTTTATAATTTTAGCCATTCTAATAGATATGTAAGCATGTCTCATTATGATTTTAATTTGTATTTCTTTAATGTCTAAATGTTGAGAAATTTGTCATGTGCTTATAAGCCATCCATATCCTTTTGGTGACATGTCTCTTCCATTATTTCCTTCACATGTAAAATTGGATACTCTGTTTGGTTATTAGTAAGGTTTTTTATTTTTATTCATTTTTTAATATTCAGAGTAGATGTCCATTATCAGATATATAATTTGCAAATCCCTTCTCCATCTTTACGGTTTCTCAATGGAGCTTTGATAGCTGTGTCTTTCAAGAAATATGCTACTTCTTTCCTGGTACACGGAGGTATGACTAGAACATTATCAATGTTGACCTTTGCAAAGAAAATCATGGCTTAAGATATATGTAGTCTGCAGTTGTTGGGAGTGTTCACCATCCTTGCCTCTAACTCATCTCTCTCTGCCCACACATTCAGATATAGGGGAGTATTGATTGACAAAATATTAATTGCCAAATAACACTAGTTGGAGAATAAGAAAAATGCAGGCACCTGATTATATAATATTACTTAAATAAAATATGTTTTTATAAGTGCTATTGGAAGTAAATTCCTCAATACTTTAATCACACAGAATGATGGAATCCTAGATTTTTTTTCTTGTATTTACTAAGAAAATGATCATGCCTCAAGTATATTAAAATGGAATAGGTAAAATTAAAAATTGTTTTAAGTTGATTTGCGTGTGTTGTGCGTATGTGAGAGAGAAAGTGAGAGAGAAATAGAAAGAGAAAAAGAGAAAGGGAAAGACAGAGAGGTGGCTGCAGTGAATTATGAGTTGCAGGATAGATTTTAAAGTTTTGTCATTTGCTTTCTACATTTCCTTTTCCTTAGGTTCAAGAGAACAATCAGTAATATCTCAGATGCCTGCTGGTAACATCAGCAGAAAGAGTTAGAGGTTCCCAGAAAATTAAAGATGAGATATAGTTTTCCTGACATAAGAAAAGTCATTTTTTGTCCCCAGCTATTTTCAATGATCTATACCCCACCTGTGTACTTGCCCAAGCACACTTCTTCCAAAATTTCCTGGGAGGCTCTTACAAAGAAATGCAAAAACCTCACTAGTTAAGGATTTTGAGGGAACAAGGCAATGGGAAAACTAACAGTCACCACCAGACCAGGAAATAGCCTAAGCTATTGAGACAATAAATCAGTGGTAAAACTCCTAGTGCTATTTCAAAAGTAATCAAGGCCTTGCATTCCTTGTCCCAGAAAATGAGTCCAAGACCCCATCTAGTTTATATCTGCTCTTGAAGCCTGCAGAGTCCCTTTCCCTTGTCCAACAGTTACCTCTGCTTTATTCTAACGTTGAAGTTTCTGCCCTCGGTGGAATACAAGCTTCATTCAGGTGAACATGCAATACATATTGCACAAATACATATGTGGATGTGCATGCATCCACAACCTTATGACCAACCATACACGGGATAATAAAACTCTCCCTTCTGAGTATTCATCTTAAATACTAAATAAAAATCTCTCTCCTGTTCAAACAGTCAAGGCTTTGGAACTTATTCCCTGTGATCTCCTTGTATGTTGTAAACAAAGATTCCTTTGTTTGACAACTCCACCTGTTTCTGTGATTCACCAAAGACTGACCTCAGTTAGTTCCGTTACTGTAATGGCTTTCACTACTCTGATTCTACCTCTGCAAGTCTCCAAATTTAACTATTTTTTTCTCCCAATTCCGCATGTTCTTGGCTTTAAACTGCAACTCTGAAGAGATGCTTTGCTTGTTTTAAAAAAAAATCAAGAAAAGGGAGTAGTAGTCAACATTGTTACTTTGAACTTTCTGCCCTAAGGGGCTCTCCTGTTGTTTCTCTTTGACTTCCTGGACTGAAACGACAGAAATTTGGCAACACATCACTCCCCCAATCCAGATTACTGACAGAACAGTTTAGACTCTTAGAAAAATATTAGTTTAAAAGATCACCTAATTAAATACTTAAGCATGTAGGGTAATATAGTGGTTTACAAGAAATATATTTTGGTCATCTGAATATTTGGTTTTCAACCATGGCTACTGACTCACAGCTCCTAAAACTCTTGGAATTTCCTGTGATAAGGGTGAGAGAGGTGTGTTTTGTTATGTTAATGAAGTGACCTTCAGACCTCACTCAAGGCAAGGGCTGTTTGCCTGAAGGACCAACCACTTGGTGAAAGCCTTCATAACTTTTTGCCCAACATGCCTCCCCTTCCTCCCAATTCAGGATTATTTGGGGAGGGAAGAGGAGCTGGAGATTAGATCAGCAAATGACAATGATTTAGTCAGTCATGACTATGTCATGAAGCCTCCACAGAAAACCTGAAAGGACTGGGTTCAGAAAGCTTTTAGTTTGTTAAATGTATAAAAAGGCAGGAAGAGTGGCAGTCTTACAGAAGGTAATAGAAGCTCTGTGGCCATTCTCCATACCTTGCTCTGTGCACTTCTTTATCTATCTATTGATTTAAATCTTCTATTATATCTTTTAATAAGCTGGCAAACATAAAGTAAGTATTTTTCTGAGTTTTGTGAGCCCCTGTAGCAAATTAAAAGAACGTAAGAAGTAGGCCATTGGGACCTCCAACCTGTAGTTGCTCAGTCACAAGCACAGGTAATAACCTGGGGCCTACAGTGAGACTGGCATCTGAGATGGGGTTGGAGATAGTCTTGGAGGACTGATCCCTTAACTGATGAAATCTTACGCTATGTTCAGGTAGATAGTGTCAGAATTTAGTTGAATTCTTGGATATCCTGCTGTTGTCTGAAAATTATTTGGCATTGTTGGTATGATGTCCTTGAAAGACCCCCCCCCCCCGTCGTTAAGTAATTAACTGCTCTTTTGTTGTGTAAAAGTACCCCTCCTCCCCTTGCAATGAAAAGACCCTTCCCCCAGGGTTGAATTCAATGTAACTGCTCTTTTGCCTTTCTGTAACCGCTTGGCTTTTAGGGCATGACACTTGACTCCTGTTTGAACAAGATACCCTCTCCTAATAGCCGGGGCATGGTCCCGTAGGTCACGTAGGCAAGGGGGCTGCATGGTCCCCTAGATCACATAGGCAAGGGGGCTGCATGGTCACATAGGTCACGTAGACAGGATGCCTTTCTGCCCAGTAATAAGGTCAAACTTCCCCTCTTTGTTTCCCCTTCCCGCTTTTCTCTTCCCGCGAGGGGTGTCTTCCAGGGCCAATCCACTAACACCAAGTATGCCTTTTTCAAAAGTTCGAACTGTCCACCAATCAGTTGCGCCCCACCCAAAACTTGTTTGTACCTTCCTATAAAAGACCCCGCTTCACTCCGGTCGGTGTGCTCGGTTAGCTGGAGCTGCCGACCACCCGCCGGTACCTGCGTGACAATAAACCTCTTGCTGTTTGCATCCAGTGGCAGTGTTGGATTCTTGGGTAAGGGGATCCGCGGTTCTTTCATCCTAAAACCCAAAAAGATATAGCTACCTCAAAATAAGAATAAGGTTGACAGCTTATATATAATAAGTGAGTATATCAGGGATTTAAAATATACCCAATAAATAATGTAAGGAATTAAGGAAAGATTTTGAAATAATAACAAGAATAAGAACCTAGTGGTACTAATAGATTAAATATATGTAATCTAGTTGAATTAAGAATACAATGGATAGAATACGTAATGGATTCAATAGAGATAAGAAGTCACTTAAGGACATAGTCATCTGGATACCAGCAAAGCATTAAAATTATCAATATAAAAGAGGTGTAAGATGTAGGTGATACGTGTGGAACAAAAGCTAGAGAAAAAATTAGATTTCCTTACTACTCATAGCCTGTTGACAAGTCCTTGAAGTTCCTCTGGGGACTCAGCTGCTTCCATGTGGACACATCTACTCAGGGCAAAAAGCATTCTTAGTCCACCCCCCCCAGGATACTGAAAATCTACTTTCACATGTAAAAATTACTTTGGAAACTTCTTTATCTCTATTCCCCACCCCTGCCCTCAAGATATACATTGGCAATCATCTCCCAAGCATATACCCACTGATACACATCAGAAGAGTCTCTTCCCTGAGTTTTTACTAAATAGTAATAAATGACCTTTCCCTAACAATAGCTAGCCCCCTCAAGATCCTGGAAACCTTGTTTATAAAATACCTTGGAGGCTTGTGCTATCCCTAACCTCCTCCCAAATTGAAAGTATATAATCAGCCACTCTTCATGACCCTCTCTCTCTACTCCAAATAAATGAATAAATATTTTTTTAAATAAAATAAAATAAATGACTTTTTTTAATGAAAGAAGAAAAAGGAAAAAAATATTTGAATATTAATGTACATCTATTTCTCAAGCATAAAATAGTCAAGACACTGGATTAAAACTTACATACAAAAAAAGAAAGAAAATATTCATAACGATAGTTGACTCTATGAATCCCAAACTAGGGCATACATACCAAAGACAAAAAAAAATCATAAGTGTTAGAGAGAAAAAAAATAATTCATTAATAAAGAAACAAGAATCCGACTGACAGAAATTTTTTAAATAACATCAGATATAAAAAAGAATGAAGTAATAGCTTTATTATTTTGAAAAAAATAATCACAAATGTAAACATTTAGATCCTTATAAAATGTCATTGGAATAGGAAGGCATAATAAAAAAAAAATATTTTCAGGAATACAGACCACAGATAATTTGCCTTAATTTGTGTAGGCAGCACTTAAATACTAATATTTTAACAGTTAAAATGTACTCTATGACCTATGGGGTGGGGTAAAAGAGGATGACCAAGTCATCTTGAAATAATTCAGTTTTATGAAAAAAGTAAAAAAGTAAAAAGATCAAAAAAAGACTTGAAGAAAAGAGAGATAAAACATATGCATAATAAAAATAAATAAATAAATAAATAAACAACTGGAGTGCCTGGGTGACTTAGTCGGTTCAAGTTGTCTGCCTTCAGCTCAGGTGATGATCCCAGGGTCCTGGGAGTCTGCTTCTCCCTCCCATTGAGAAAAATAATTTGACTTATTTATTTGAGAGAGATAATCTTTAAATTTTACTTATTTATTTGAGAGAGAGTGAGAAAAGAAAAACATGCACACAGGAGGGGGAATAACAGAGGGAGAGGGAGAAGCACCCCACTGAGCAGGGAACCCCCTGCGGGGCTCTATCCCAGGACCCGGGTATTATGACCTGAGCTATAGGTAGACACTTAACTGACTGAGCCACTCAGGTACCCCAATGAATACAATCTTTAAAAATAATAATAATAATAATAAGTAATATTTCATATAGTATGATTTTTTTAAATGTAAGACTTGGTATAAAAACAGGATGACATACTTGTCTAATAATAGCAAAAGACTTTGATAAGTTTAGATGCAGTAGTACATAAAAAATTTAACTTCTTTCATTAACTGATAATTTAATTAGATTAAATTAAAAGACATCAAAATTTAGAGAATCTAATAGTCCTGATCTATTAATAAATGTAGCCATCCTGGGATGTAGCCATCCCAAAACAATAGTCTTCAGTAAGTATATAAGCATAAGTTGAACATTTACACAAACAGGCCATTATTTAGGCCAGAAGTATATGCCAATAAATTCCTAGAGTTAAATATCAGGCTATATTTTCCAAGAATAAGGCAATAAAATTAGAAAACAATGACCAAAATATTAAATTCATATAATTGGAAGTTAACTTCATACCTAAAAAGAAATAATACAGCTAATTCAGAAATTTTTAGAATTACAGTACTTTGGTAATATCAACTCTCAAAATGAGTAACGGACAGGTGGGGCTAGGGAGGAAGAGATCCATAGGGAACTTTGTGAACAGGCTCTCAGAAATCCCCAAAATGTGGTGTGGGAAAACCAGAGTAAAGAGATAAATTGGACCACCCTATCCCAGGGAAGAGCACCCTGATCTAGGCATGTGGGATGGAGGACCACCCTGCCCTAGGTGTATGGAGTGGGTCATGTGGGGTGGGTGTCTCTATGATAAACACCTGTAACCAAAAAAGAATAATCAGACCCTCAAAAGGAGGTAAGCCATTGCAGGAGTTATTGATAGAGATGTTAAAAGGATTAAAGTTGCCTGGTTACCTTTTTATAAAAAATAAACCCTGAAGGCACTCATTGTTAACTGTGTGGGGACCCCTCTTAGTTGTGAGAGCTTTTTCTATATATTCACTTGATAAACTTCTGTCACTTCCTCACTCTCCATTGCCCACGAGATTCCTTCTTTGACTCCAAGAGACAAGAACCTAGCTCTCCCACATCATTCCCTAGAGTTAAGTATCAGGCTATATTTTCCAATGATAAGGCAATAAAACTAGAATAGAATGACCAAAATATTAAGTCCATGTAACTGGAAGTTAACTTTATACCTAAAAAGAAATACAGCTAATTCAGAAATATTTAGAATTACTGTACTACGGTAATATCATTTGTGAAAATAAGTGACAATAATTAAAGGTATGAAAGAAATCTAAAGGTTTAATTGTATTAATTCAAAAGAAAAACAAAACAATACAACAAAAACACCAAAGCATAAAACAACAAAACAAAACAAAAAGAATATAAAGGCAAAACCTAAGAACGACAGCAGTCATAACAAAATATTATAGAAACAAGCAAATTTTTGGAATAGATTAATAAGAAAGATTTGACCAATGAGTACTGGTCAGGAATACTCAGAGATGATGAAGATAAAATAAAATACTAAATGAAATGTATAAAAACTAAATTATAGACCTAAGAGACTGATTAAAAATGCTTCTAGAAAAAGAGTCTCATTTGAAGACAATAAAATTAATAGCACCATAGAGAAAACTGTATTTGTGACATAGGGGATCAATTAGAGATGATAAAGTATTTCCTTAAATATCAAGATAACAATTAGACTCAGTGGCTCAGTCAGCTAAGCCTCTGCCTTCACCTCAGATCATGATCCCAAGGCCCTGAGACTGAGCTTGACTCCCTGCTTGGTGGGAAACCTGCTTCTTCTTTTCCCTCTCCCTCTGCAGCTTCCCCTGCTTGTGCTTGTTCTCTCTCTCTCTCACTCTCTCTCTCAATAAATAAAATTTTAAAAGTTAAAAAAAATTAAGAAATAAGCATCAAAGATTAATCCATAAGGTAAAAATATTTATTAAAGTGATTAATTAATTTATATTAAAATTAAATATTTCCTTGCAATTAAGTGCAGTGTGGAGAAAAAGTTACTAGACAACTGACATAGGAATGAACAATACTTAAAATATTTAAAACTGACAAGGAATTATTAGATTTAGACTCCATGATGATCTCTATGTATGTGCATATAAAACACCTTAAAATACTTTGTAGGAATGTGCTACAGGAAATTAAAGAGACAGGGAGATAAAGGGGGAAAAATAGCTCAACTTGAAATGACTAGTTGGCTGCCACTGTGTTTTATTTACATTTTCCACCACTTTTTTGGTCAATGAAATTATTTTACATGTATCTATTATTATCTTGTAGGACATGTTACACTAATATCATTATTAATGAAGTTGAGAATAAGAATATGATGCCTCATTTCATCATAATTGTTAAAAATGATCCCTAAGCTGGTAAATGCAGGAAGCCAGAAACAAACAAATAATAATTAGCACCAGTTCAAAAGCTTGTCCACCTGGAACCTGTAAGAAAATCCAACTAGATCCTGAAAATAATGAGTGATTTGAGGAAACTGGACAGGGATATAGATTTCCAGATGCTTTTTACTTATAATGGCAATAGCAACTTAGACAAGGTAATGGAAAAAAATCTATTAATTGGCAGTAGGAAAATTATTAAAAAAATATAAACCATAAGCCAATGAACTTGGAAAAATTATGAAGAATCTACATAAACATAAAATGAAACAATATATATTTGCCAAGGCACATTCACATTTTAAAAAATAAGTTGAAAGGGGAACAATATGCCATAATACATATATCAATGTTTTTCATAGAAGTTTAGTATAAAAAATAAACATTTTAAATAATTTATTTGGAAATTGATATCACATATCTGAAAAACTTGGAAGAAGAAATGGATAACCATGACTAAACAAATGTAGCAGAAAAATGATTTACAATAATAGATAAAAGCTATTCAAAAATGTAGTGAATATTGGCCAAAGCTTAGAAAAATCGATAAAATATAAAATGTAAAATGAATTCATGAATGAAAAACAGAATCCCATTAAATCTAATTTGGAAAGAACTAATATATTTTTTTTTTGCCTGAATCTGCTCTGCCTTTCATTAGGTGGGACACTGACCAAGCCCACTCAGCTCCTCTCTCATGCCCATTAATAGAAAAGTCAGGAACATTAATTACTTCTGGGATGAATTTTAACCACTGTGGATAGGATGCAGAAGCCAGTGGGTTAAACAGATTCTTTCTTGTTTCAGGAAAATAATTCTGAGATGTATTCTGTGCATTAGGATTGATGCTCAGTTGTCCACAATCATAATCCACTCAGTCTGAACTCATATATGTTTCTCCTGGACCACTTAGCTCTTCTCATTCTCTCCTCTTCCACGTGATCAAATCCCAAAATAATTATTTAGGTTGTGTATGCAAGTCCTGATTTTGAAGGGAAACTCAGTTACAGAAAGAGATGAAAATAAAGATACAGGGAAAAAAATGGGGCACTTGGGTGACTCAATTAGATAAGCAGCTGACTCTTGATTTCAGCTCAGGTTGTTATCTCAGGGCGATGAGATGAAGCCCCTTTAGGCTCTGTGCTGGGCAAGGAGGTTGCTTAAGATTCTCTCTTCTTATCCCTTTCCTTCCACCCCTCACCTCCCATGCTGTCTTTCTCTTAAATAATAAGCACTTCTGAACTATCTTAGATTCTGTACCTTCTCTCCAGTCATGAACCTATCACTGTCTTTAACTCTTGAAAACTTCATTAGACAAATTAATGTGATGAAGGAAGCAATATGAGAAAGCCTATTAATCTGATGAGCATGGAACTGAACAAACCCTATAGATACTTTCCCTTTGATTTCTAGCCTATCAATACCTACAGTGAGTCACATACACTCAAGATTATTGTTTTTATTGTATACTTCATATATTCATTAATTTTTGACTCATTATCATTTTGTTGAAGTGTTAAACTATGGTAATAAACAAACTTTTAATTAACTTTTCCTCCTAGGATACAAATATAACTTGCACTTGAGCTTTAGCTAATTTTATGTTCTAAAATTGCCAAAACACAATGATCAAGGTTTCTAGATTATTTACTGTATTTTCTACTATATAATATTGTTCTATCTCTTCTGTATAAAGAAAATGAATGCTTGGGGCTCTTGGGTGGCTCAGTGCGTTAAAGCCTCTGCCTTCTGCTCAGGTCATGATCCCAGAGTCCTGGGATAGAGCCCCACATCAGGCTCTCTGCTCAGCAGGGACCCTGCTTCCCTTCCTTTCTCTCTGCCTGTCTCTCTGTCTACTTGTGCTGTCAAATAAATAAATAAAATCTTTTAAAAAAGCAAATGAATGCTTGATAACTAAATGAATGCTTTTCTGAATAAATTAAATATGGCAATAGCATTTTATTTTATCATGCTTTACATATTAAACTATAATATTATATCACTAGTCTACAAATAATCTACTCACATAGTGATTTGGAAGCTTTTATTTTTTTTATTATTATTTTTTTAGATTTTATTTATTTATTTATTTGACAGAGAGAGATCACAAGTAGGCAGAGAGGCAGGCAGAGAGAGAGAGGAGAAAGCAGGCTCCCTGTGGAGCAGAGAGCCCGATGCGGGACTCGATCCCAGGACCCTGAGATCATGACCTGAGCCAAAGGCAGTGGCTTAACCCACTGAGCCACCCAGGCGCCCGATTTGGAAGCTTTTAGCAAAAGAATTCTTCCTCCTGATTGTAGTATAAAAGCCACAGAAATATACAGAAGACTCCCAGGATAGAAAGTTAAATCCAGTTATCCGTGATGCCTTGAGTAGGACCTGACCTATGTATGTCCTGGGATGCACTAGTAACTGTTACATGTGATAGGATTATATTTAATATATACAGTTTCATTTACTTCACAAAGGAGATATAAATTTGAGAATAAAATATTTGATGAATCTATAAAGTCTATATCTATTTGTAACCAATGTGGTAGAATTAAGATGTTAATTTGAAAAAAAAATTTCATTGAACACATACACATATTCAATTGTTTTTATATATATAAACAGCATTATTTTTTTATGTAAATAAATGCATTGTCAGTAAAATCCATTTACTTATCAATCATAAGGGTACTTTTAAGTACTAAGAATAAGAAATATGTGAAAAGATAAGTGTTCAAGAGTGCAGTTTGTGGTAATTAATACAATATGATAGGCTCATAAAAAAGATATATTACTTGAACTTAAAAGCTTCTATAATTAAGCAATGACCACTTGAAATTTGTAATTAGTCTTGCTGCAGTTTTTCCTTGCACTTATTGCCCTTCCCCAGAAGTTCATTAAGAATTTCTGTGAATGTCCTTATGTTTAATCTCATTCATAGATTCCACTGCTGCTCACAAAACAAAGCCAAAAAGAGAGGTGACTCTATGTGGCACTCCATCCACAAGCAATACATTCATAAATAATTAAAAAGCTCTCTACTTCATTTGTTACCCATTCAGCTGATAATTTAAATGAGTAACTGAGGCCATTTTATCAGCACTTTTAATAGAATGCGACTCAGAAACTTCACAGTGTTATTTAAGAAGAAATGCTCATGTGGTAAGGTTTTTATTTTTTTTTTAATCAACAAAATAATTTTCAAATATTAAAACCAAATGTCTCCTTTTCCTCCAAGTTTCCTTGCTACATCAAAGTTATAAATAAATACATTACAATCGTATTTTGAGTAGTAGATAAAAACAAATGTTTTGAGGGGCGCCTGGGTGGCTCAGTGGGTTAAGCCACTGCCTTCGGCTCAGGTCATGATCTCAGGGTCCTGGGATTGAGTCCCACATCAGGCTCTCTGCTCCACAGGGAGCCTGCTTCCTCCTCTCTCTCTCTGCCTGCCTCTCTGCCTACTTGTGATCTCTCTCTGTCAAATAAAAAAATAAAATCTTTAAAAAAAACAAATGTTTTGAAACTGTCTGTGGGTTGAGAATCTGGGTTAACTGATCTCAATGTATTTAGACTTTATTAGATGGTTGTTTTTAGACTATTTAAAAATACATGCTCAGATAATGACAACATTATTTTATTCATTTTAATAAATAAATTATTTTATTTAATTATGTTTAGATATTTATTTATTAAATTAATGATTTAATATTTAACAATCTAAATTTGAAATATTTTAAATTCTAAAAAATAGTTATTTAATTAAATCGATATATTTAATATAAATATTTAATAAATTATTTAATCATTATTATAATTATGCAATACATTATGTATTGTGTAATAATTGCATTTTAATAAATAAATAAATAAATGTATTATTTACATTATTTTATTTTACTTTATTTTATTTAGTTGACAAAGAGAGGGAGAACGCAAGCAAAGGGAGCTGCAGGCAGAGGGAGAGGGAGAAGTAGGCTCCCAGCTGAGCAGAAAGTTCAAACTGGGGTTCCATCCCACGACCGTGGGATCACCACCTGAGTCAAAGGCAGATGCTTAACTGACTGAGCCATCCAGATGCCCAAGGCTTTGTATTCTTTGCTTCTAAATATTGATGCTGCTTCATCTCTGGAGTTAGTAAATTGATGCTGAGAATTCATATCAAAGAATTGATAGTAGCTGTTAAGCAGAAACATGTAATTTACGGGAAAAAAAAAGAACAGAATGAAGAGAAAGGACAAAAGTCAAAAGCATATTAATATAAAATTTAATTAGATAAATAAAGCTGGTATTCCTGAAGGGGGCTAATAAAAGAGCTGCAAAGAGCTGATAGGATTAGGAAAATTGTCCACTCCTGGTCATTTCATAATTTTAAACTATTCCTTATTAATAAATATACTTAGTTCCAGAAACACAACCACATAAGGACATTTCCACCAAGTTTCCTCTAACAGCATTTACAAATTAGACGTTCAAACAATGTAGTTTTTTACATGTTGCATCTGTATCTTAAAGTTTAAACACTTTCTGTGACACATTTTCTAACAATGAAAATATATATATATATATATATATACCTTATCCCTAAATGGAAAATATATATATATATATAGAAACCTTATCCCTAAATGAAACCTTTCTTTGTTTATTAGCTTAAATAGGTAAATTAGCAACAACAACAACAACAAACAGCTAATATTATAGAGGTAGGAACAATTTACCTTTTCATTCATTGCTATTTTCTAAAAATTCCTATTTTATTTTTTCTCAAGTCTGTCATAATAATTTTCTAAATCTCCTGCCTTATTCAATTTTTTTCTTTTAGTGGAAATCTCTATTTCATATTTATTTTCTCTTCCTCCACTCTTTGCTCTAATAATTCAATGTATTATTAGATTTTCTGTTTTTCTCTTTATCCAGATATATCTTTTCTTTCTTTCTTTCTTTTCTAAATAATTTGATTTGCTGGCATTTTACATCAGTACATGCTTTCTTATAAATGTTAGAAATGTCTGTGGAACTTCTAGAAGAATAAACTTTTTTACCTTTAAGAAGTTTACAGTCTAGAGTGCCTGGGTGGCTCAGTTGGTTAAGTGTCTTCCTTCAGCTTAGGCCATGATGCCAGGGTACTAGGATCCAGTCCTGCATCAGCTGCCTGCTCAGCAAGGAGTCTGGTTCTTCCTCTCCCTCTGCCCCTCCCTCTCTCTCTCTAATAAATAAATAAAATCATTTAAAAAAAGACTTACTGAAATCTGAGACTGAATTACTAAATTCAGTCTTAATATAAGACAGCTAAACAAAGCAATGATCACAACTGGAAAATTTATTCAGATCATGGTTTAACATTTTTGGTTGACACAGGACCTCTTTCAGTAACAACTTTCCCTAAATATCAATTTCTTTTTAAGGCAAAAAATTTTGACAAGAAATCCAGATCTTCTCATCATTTTCATATCAATTTAATGTGACATCCTCGGAGTATATAATCAAATATGTAATTATTCTATCTGTTGCCTTGTATATTGCCTGTATCTTTTTCAGACTCAAAGTTCCATTGAGGTAGAGTTTTTTTTGTTCTGTTTTTAAAGCAGAGATTTTTAAAGTGTTTGATATATACAAGATGCTTAATAAGTGTTTACAAAACCTATGTATTTCAGAAGCCTTAAACAGGCTTTAAAATAATGTAGGTGATATTAGTAGTCATATCAAACAATTTGTAGGTTTCAGTCATGTAAATAACTACATTTCTCAGAGACAGAGAAACATACAAATGATCTGGGTCCAGTAGGATAATGCTAGCATGTGTTGTAAATTCTCTTATATGACCTTATTCTTGCAAGAATTGGTTATGTGGCAGAAAAAAAGGTATCACTATCTTATACTTTATGATTTAAAGAGATTTATGGAAGTTGTTAATTTCTTACACTACCCCTTTGTTTCAGTGGACCCAATTTCTGTGGTAATGGTGAGAGGAAAGTAGGCAATTTAGGCAGCAGCAAAAATCTCCTACAAGGCACTATAAAATAAGGCTTGTTCTAGATCATGGGTCTGTCCAAAGGGGAATGTTAAGGGGTAGAATGGATGATGGATGCATTGTGGACTTATAACTATAAGATTAATACTGTTATGCCCCAATAATGGGTCTATGATTAAAGGAGCGAGACTGATGTAAAGCGAAGGTCAAGCAAAGCCTTATTTCATGCCAAGCATCAAGAATCTAACCGAACGTTCAGAGCCACACCTCTTATGAGAGAAGGCAACCCTTCACTGTTTCACAGTCTAGCTTTTAAGGGCAAAGGCCATGAAGTCAGGCCTGGCCACGCACAGGTGACCAATGAGATTTTAACACACACAGGAAACTCCACAGTGAGGCTAGGTGACCAATTGAGGTTCAATTTATCCTAGTATAGACATTTGACCCAGCCTATTACACCTTGATTAGGATTGGTGCCAAAACGGTTCCCAAAGGGCAGAGGAGTGGGGCATACTCCTTAGTATCTAAGGAGACAATATGCAAACACAGCCCCCCCCTCCCGCTGATTGATGTCTCCACCTGGCCTGACCCACCCTTGTATATGGGCTTTGTTACCTGGAGCTGATTTCCAGGTCTTGTTTTTAAGTGAATCCCCTGGGGGAAGGGGAGCAAGGACAGTTTCAGGGTTAACCTCAATGGAAGCCACTTGCTAATATATTAAAAATATAAAATAGGTCCTTACATTACAACAACTCAGTAGGGAAAGTCCCTGTGTGGTGATAAAAGAAGTGATGTAACTTGCATTGCACATTTTATTTTTAAAACGTGTAAGTTGTATTTTTCCCTGCCATGACATCATACTTTATCTTCATCTCTGTCTACTAGTTTAAAACTAGTTAAACAAACTCAACAATTTTTTAAAAAAATATTTTATTTATTTATTTAAGAGCAAAAGCCAGAGAGAGAGAGAGAGAAAGAGCGCATGAGCAATATGGGGCTCGATCCCAGGACTCTTGAGATCATGATCTGAGCCAAAGGCAGACACTTAACTGACTGAGCAAATGAGACTCCCACAAACTCAACAATTTTATAAAATTTTTATTTGTTGGGGTGCCTGGCTGGATCAGTCAGTAAAATATGTAACTCTTGATCTTGGGGTTGTATGTTTGAAATCCACCTTGGGTGTAGAGGTTTTTAAAAATAAAATCTTTAAAAAAATTTTTTTTTCATTTTTATATTTAAGCCATTGTATGGCAGTGTTGATCACTATATTGTACACTTGAAACTAATATTAACCTTATTTTAACTAACTGGAATTTAAATAAAAACTTTAAAAATAAAATAAAAATAATAATCATAAAAATAAAAAGAGGAAAAATTATTTGGCAGGCAATTTTCTTAATTGAATTATTATTTATTATTATCATAGTCTGTGTGTGTCGGTGGGAAGTGGCTGGTATTCCAGTGAGTTCCATATCTGTGTTACACTGAGGTCCATGTCTGTAGTCAGTCTTTTTTTTTCTTTTAATTTATTTTCAGTGATCCAAAATTCATTGTTTATGCACCACACCCAGTGCTTCATGTAATAAATTCCCTCCTTAATACCCACCACTGGGCTCACCCAACCACCTGCCACCCTCCTCTTCAAAACCCTCAGTTTGTTTCTCAGAGTCCACAGTCTCTCATGGTTTGTCTCTCCCTCCGATTTCCCCCAGCACACTTCTCTCCATCTCCCAGTGTCCTCCACGTTATTCCTTATGTATTGAGTCTTATAATAACTTTTATTTCTTTCCCTATTCTGCTTTGCATATGCTTATCTTAGATGTTAAAATGTTATAAACCCTCCTGCCTGGTCCATTTTCTCTCTCTTCTCTCATGATTTCTCATGCTCTCCCTGCCAACCCCACATGCCTTACAATATCTGGATATGACTAATTTCTTCCTGAGCTACTTTATTCTACTCTGCCATATGGTTGCCCTTCCTTCTTCTGTACCATAACTTCTATCCCCTGCATTTGTGCTTTAACAATACCTAATTCTTTTCACTACATCTGTATCTTTGAGGTCAATACTCAGTAGTGCAATCGCTGGGTCATAGGCTAGCTCTATTTTACTGGAAAGAAGGGCCATATGCACCCCAGTGTTCATAGCAGCAATGTCCACAATAGCCATTCTGTTGAAAGAGCCAAGATCCCCTTCAACAGACAAACGGATAAAGAAGATGTGATCTATGGATACAATGGAATATCACTCAGCCATCAGAAATGATGAATACCCAACTTTTGCATCAACATGGATGGGACTGGAGGAGATTATGTTAAGTGAAATAAGTCAAGCAGAGAAAGTCGATCATCATATGGTTTCACTTATTTGTGGAACCTAAGGAATAGCATGGAGGACATTAGGAGAAGGAAAGGAAAAATGAAGTGGGGGCATTGGAGGGGGAAATGAAACATGAAAAACTATGGACTCCAAGAAACAAACTGAGGGTTTTAAAGATGAGAAGGATGTGGGGATGTGTGAGCCTGGTGATGGGTATTAAGGAGGGCACATATTGCATGGGGCACTGGGTGTTTTACACAAACAATGAATCATGGAACACTACTTCAAAAACTAATGATGTATTGTATGGTAACTAACATAACATAATTTTAAAAAAAAGGAGGGGGACAATACCTAACACTCAATCTTTGCTAGTTTCTTGTTTACCTCCTTTTAAGAGTAAGCTCATTAGTGGTTTTTTGTTTGTTTGTTTGTTTTTGTCTCAACTAAAAGAAGAAAAATAATACACATTATTTTGAAAACTTTTTGAACAGTGTACAAACGTTAGTCAAGTCCACAATGTCTCATCTCTTCTTCCTCCTAACATGGCTAAGTTGAAAAACCCTTTATCTGGGAAAAGACCATTCTCCTGCCACCTTGTGTAAGATTTTGGCTTTAGCTTAGATTATCCTTTCTTTCCTTTTCTGAAAATAAGTTGAAAATATTAATAGCCTCAGTTTCTTCTTCCAAAATATGACTGCTTCTTTACCAAGTGAAAAAGCAACTCATTTTGACCATAGTAAACAGCTTGGACCTACTTTTTTTGGCTCACTGTTTTAGTGAGACAAGTGGAGTGAAGATGACACACCATTTCCAAATGTATTCATAATTGGTAGACCATACTTCTAACTTGAAGTTTTGTTGCCATTAAACTACGACCAGAATCGCTATAATTACAGAGGTAAATTCTTTATATTTACTATATTTGAAATTACCATATAATACCAAAATAAAATTATGATTATGTGAAGAGTCTGTAATATTAAGAAGATGACTTTGAAATTATTGCTTATCTAAATGAAATTTCCCATTTTATAATCTTGTATAAGCTTCCGTTGTCATTTCCTATTATAATCTATTGGAAGGCACTCTTATTTTCCCTTAAGTGGGAAGTCAAATGTGGAACAAATTCATCCCAAAGGAACTGATTCTATATTCCACTGAAGACCAGGTGGCTTCCATGTGGCATTTTGCCTCTTGCATATTGTTCATCTCCTACAACAAATGGGGGTATGCTCTTTAGTAAACTAATTCAACTCAATTAGAGACATTGTCTTCAAGGGATAACATCATAGAGACTAGAATCAGAATCATACTTTTGGGAAAATTGGGCCCAGGTTTTTTGTTTTGTTTTGTTTTGTTTTAAGATTTTATTTATTTATTTGACAGACAGAGACCACAAGTAGGCAGAGAGGCAGAGAGAGAGGGGGAAGCAGGCTCCCTGCTGAACATAGAGCCTGATGCAGAGCTCGATCCCAGGACCCTGAGATCATGGCCTGAGCCAAAGGCAGAGGCTTAACCCACTGAGCTACCCAGGCGCCCCTGGGCCCAGGTTTTGATGGCTTCTTTCCTCAATCTTATAAAACCTATTTGAACTCTACTGGATGCCAATCTGCTTAAAAATATTTGGTCCCTTGTAATTTTAACCTTCCAGAGTTCAATGCACCTGATTCATGTAATATCCTATAGTATTTTTGTCAAAGGAAGACTCTCAAAGTGTGTTTCTTGGGAGACACTTTTCAATTGGTTGCTTACATTTCTGCATTTATTATTTGTTCTAGACCGTCCTTTGAAGATGGTTGTATTGAATAGACTTGGAGGACAGAAATAGTATCTTTTTTTTTAACTTAACCTGTTGTGTTTGCAAATATTATCTGCCTCTGTTTTGATTCTTCTTGTGGGAACTGAGGCTCAGAACTGATATATAACTCCCACCCCTACACACACACACACACACACACACACAGAAACACACACACACACAAATACTGTTAATATTCTGGCTACCTCTAATGCTGTGAATAATAAACTATATTATTTCTGAACCATGAGTCTGCGTCTTCTATCAACACCCAAGAAACCACGGCAGACTCATACACCAGCTTTCAAATAAGGGAAAATAATCTCAGATGCTTTATATTTTTTGATAGTGTTACCTACTTCTGAACATATGACTGAACACATATAAAGCTGGAGCCATGACCATTTAGAGCTTCTTCTGTGGAAGAACTATGCATTCACTAGTAAACAAAAGTAGTTTTATCTTTTTTTTTTTTCCTCCTGGACACCATTTCCTCTCTCACACTGTTGCTCAAATTGGATGGAGTCTAAGGTCCTTTGAGGAAATTTTTGTTTAATGACTCAAAATAAAATAGGAAGAGTCTAAAGTGCTAAAATTAATTCTAGATAAAAGGTATAAGTCATGCCAGAAAGGATAGTAATTTTATCTAACAACTGCCTGTTCACCCCTTATTTGTTCATTAACTAATCTCCAAATTCCTGACTAAATCCCTTTTGTAAGCCAGAATGTGAGCTAAAAACTGGGATTTTAAAAAATTTTCATTTGAAATCCAGTTAGTTAACATATATGGTTGTATTAGTTTCATGTGTACAATATAACATATAGCACTCGGTGCTCATCATGACAAGTGCTCTAATTAACCCCCATCACTTATTTAATCCATCACTCCTTTCAGATCCTCTCAAGTAACCATCAGTTTGTTCTCCGTTATGAAATGTCTGTTTCTAGCTTTGTTTCTCTTTCTATGTGTTATTATTTTCCCCTTTGCTTGTTTGTTTTGTTACTTTTATTCCATATATGAGTAAAGGTATTTGTCTTTCTCTGACTTATTTCACTTTTAGCATTATACTGTCTAGTTCCAGCCATGTTATTGCAAATGGCAAGATTTCAGTCTTTTTTATGGCAGAATAATATTCCATTGTATATACATACCACTTATTCTTTATTTATTCATCAATTGATGGATACTTGGGTTCTTTCCATATCTTAGCTTTACAAATAATGCTGCTATAAACATAGGGGTGCTAGCATCCCTTTGAATAAGTTTTCTTAAATTCATTGGGTAAATACACACCAACAGGATTGTTGGATCACAAAGGACTTCTATTTTTAAATTTTATGGACATTCCATACTGTTTTCAAATATGGCTGTATCAGTTTGCATCACCACCAACAGCTCACAATTGTTACTTTTTCTTCTTTTTAAGATTTTATTCATTTGACAGAGAGAGATCACAAGTAGAGAGAGAGAGGAGGGAGCAGGCTCCATGCCTGGCAGAGAGCCCAATGTGGGACTTGATCCCAGGACCCTGAGATCATGACCTGAGCTGAAGGCAGAGGCTTAACCCACTGAGCCACCCAGGCAGCCCCCACAAGTGTTACTTTTTCACATCCTCTCCAACCCCTTTTGTTTCTTGTAGTGTTGATGTTAGCCATTCTGACAGGTGTGAGGTGGTATCTCTTTCTAGTTTTGCTTTGCAATTTCCTGATGATACATGATGATGGACATCTTTTCATGTATCTACTGAACATTTGAATGTGTTCTTTGTGGAAACACTTGTTCATGTCCTCTATCCATGTTTTTATTGGATTATTTGTTTTTGGATGTTGACTAAAAACTGGATATTAAGTAACACACAAGACAGGTTTCCTTGAGCTTAAATTTTATTTGCATGAGTATCATTAACAGGAAAAAATATGCATATGTGTATGTACAAGTGTGTTTATGTATACATCTATCTATCTATCCTCTATCCCCTGTCTTCTAATTGTGGTAAAACCTGTAAGGTGGGGAATGGGATAGTCTGAAGAAATATGCTGCTGGATATGTTGGGTAAGCAAATTTAATTGCACTCAGATGCATTGGATATAAGTGAATCACTCAAATGAGTTATTTAATATTATATAGAAACAAATTAAAATTTTATGTAGTTGAAAATAATAGGTAGTTAAAATAATTTTTGTTGTTTGTTGTTTTTGTGTCTCTTTTGTTTATATATACTATGGTGTGAATGTTTATGTCTCCCAAAATCATATTACAAAATCTAACTCTGGAAGTGATAGTATTAAAACATAGGGGCCTTTGGGAGGTGATTAGGTTATAAGTGAGATTACAGTCCTTTTAAAGGAGACCCCAGAGAGTTCTCTTGATTCATTCATCATGTACGTTTACAGTGAGAAGATAGCCATCTATGAGGAAGTGGGCTCTCCCTGGATCTGCCCATTCCTTAATCTTGAACTTCTCAGTTCTAGAACTGTGAGAAATAAATTCCTGTTCTTTATAAGCTATTCAGTCTATATCATGTCCGTTATAGCAGCCTGCATGCAGAAGGACACTATGACCTAAAACGAGAGCAATAAATATAAAGTTTCAGTAAAGTCAGTTGGTACAATGTTTTTTTACTTAGAGAAGACATGCTGCTTCATGTTAAACCTTGATATTGTATATGTTTCTTGAAGGGCCACTTCTTACTCCTTTGTGTGTTTTCCACAAAGTCCAGGATGATGCCTTACATAAAGGTAATATTTTATAAATACTGTTGGAAATATATACTTCTCTAAAATCTTATTTTGCCTACAGATTACTTGGATCCACTTTGCCTTGTGTAGAATATTTTAAATATATTAAGAACAGAATGTCTCTCTAAATAACATTTAGAATCATCATTAAAAGATTGGTAGCAGACTGAAGGAAAAGTCCAAGAAGCTGGCAGAAGCAAAGGACCAAATTTTTGACCTGGCAGAAAAGGATTGGTAAATAAGGAAACAAATCCAAAGAAAGAAGGAAGAATGATGAAACATGATAATGAGCTTAGGAAAGTCATTGACTCCAAGGAATAGAAAGAGGTGCTTATTGTAGGAGAAGTAGGAGTGAGAGAAAAAAAAAGAGGGCTGAACATGGATTTGAGAATTCAGAGCTAAAACTGTCCCTCATCTGGGAGCAGAAACAGAGATCCAGATTCAGAGGCAAGGAGGACTCACATCACCATCCACAGAAGCATAGAACAACAAGACATAGTTTCATTCCCTCTGCAAAAGCTATCAATGGAGGAATTCTCTTTACCTAAATATACGTGGGAGTGTAGTTTGTACATAGCCAAGTCACTTACCTCAAGAGGACAAACTATACCAGCTCTCGAAGCAGGCCAGATAGCTCAAGCAACACCAGCCCAAGCCAAAATCCATTTCCCCTGCATTTGTGAACAATGACAGAGCAGTGGTTCACGTCTAGAACTAGGACGTATTCAGAAGTCAAAGATTGTGTCATGGATTGTGCCTATCAGTTCAGAGGCGGCCTTCAGCTCAACTCATGATCCCAGGGTCTTGGCATCGACTCTGTTCTCAGGTTCCCTGCTCAGGGGTAAGTCAGCTTTTCCCTCTCCAGCTCTACACCCTGATTGTGATCTCTCTGTCTCTCTGTCAAATATGTGCATGTGCATTGTTTGACAAAAAGACAAAAACATAACCGGGGTACAAGGATTGACTGTGGCCAGGGGATGTTTTCTTTAATTTGGACCTAGATCTCTATGGAAGGCAGCCAGGTTCAGAGAACCTCCCACCATCCTCAAATGCCAGACCTTCGCTCAGAGCTCCAATGTTCATTCTCCAGTTCCTTGTCTTCCTGAATATCCTCACCAACCTGTAGCATACGCTGTCTGTGGCTCTCTAATGGCCCTTTGTTGTCCCACTGTTCATCTTCTGCTGCCTCCATTAGAACACGCCCATCTTCCACAACAGGCATTGTTTGCTTATCCCATGAAACCATTTGGGGGATGTTCATGAGAGGGTGAAGGCAGGCTTGTGCTGTCACATCTACATGTACTTCTCCAGAGGGTATCTGCAGGACCCTGTGGGAATGCTCCAGGTTCTTTGACATTTGAATCCTCTTCAATGCGTCCTTTTGAAGATACAAGTTGTCTTCCTGAAACGGGTACGGACGTCTTTCAGATGGCTTCTTGGGCTATGGGTCTTTTCCAACATGCTCCATGCTTGCTCCTGTGGACTCCAAGTACATGAGTCCATTCTGGACCTAAGGTTCTAGGATGTAGAATCTGCCTTTGGTACATCGTCAGTTTTGAAGATTTGGAAGTCATTTTGGCTCGATTTCTAGAGACGCTACAAGTACTCGTTATAAGGGCCGCTAGGCCAGAGGGAGTCATTTTGTGTTTCAGCAGTAAACTTATATTGAACCCATGCAGTAAACTAAATTGACCCTACTCCTCCCAGAGGAGCTTACTCTCAACGCCTAGATACAAGGGTGAATCAGGCCAGGAGAAGACATCCCATTAGAGGGGCACGCATATATCTACTAGGGTAAATTGAGATCCAATTGTCCACCCATGTGTTACCTAGCATTTTTGTTTTTGTGGTGTAGCAGACTTAGCATGACTGTGCAGTTTTTTCTGTATTGTTATCTCATTGGCCAACTCTGTATAGCCTGGCTAAACTACCGCTATAAATGTTAGTCTGTGAGGCTGGGAGTGGTCGCCTCTTTGCAAGAGAAGGCCCTGACCGGTCAATATGATTCTCGATGCTTTGTGCAAAATTAACGTTTGCTTGAACTTCACTTTGTATCAGTCTCGCTCCTTTGAATAAGGACCCTATCTTTGGAGGGCCACCCGAATTCAAATGATGAGAACTGAAACAGCATTGGAATTTTTGGAAAATCCTCTGGAGGTAAGATCATGGGATCCTGCATGGAGCTGCAGGCTATGGCCCACTGGTAGAAGTTGGCAGCAGCCATGCTCCCCAGAGCTGGTGTGGATGCGGAGATGCCCCATCCTCTGCTGGTAGATCGTATGGGGGTTCAATTCCCCCTGGGTGGTCAGGGGGTTCGAGTCCCCCTAGATGGTCAGGGGGCTCGAGTTCCCCTTTGCGGTTAGAGGGGGTTCAAATACCCCTAGGTGAACTCCAGGGGGTTCGTCCCCCTGGATAGTCAGGGGAGTTCGAGTACCCCTAGACATTCAGGGGGTTCAAGTCCCCCTGGGCGGTTTGGGGGTTCGAGTCCTCCTAGGCGATCAGGGGATAAAGAAAGCCCCCACCAGTGGCAGGTTATGGGTAAGAATCGTTGGGCCTATGGTTGTCTTTGCCTGGTCCTTTTGTTGTCTGTTGTATTGTTTGTTATGATTGAAGGAATGGGGCAAGCAGAGAGTAAAGGGACTCTGACTTTCATCTCTCTGTTCTTCATAATAGATGTGAGGCTTCTCACTCACTCATTTCGTGTGTTAAGGGCTATGACTGTAGCCAACTGGGGTTAGTCTAAGAGTGAGTTAAGGTGCCCATGCTGAGGCTCATTGGAGCTGAGCATGGAATATGAGTGCCTAATGGACCACTATTGGTAAGCAGAACTGGCACTGTGGGATGAACCGACCTTGAGCCAAAGACTTTAAAAAATATTCCCCAGCAGCTGCCGAAACCCCCTTTGTTTTGGGGAATTCTTTGCCTTCTCTGGCCTGATGTGGACTGCCTAGCCCCTCCCCCTTGTTGGCGGGAGAGCATGGCATCTGAAGTGGAGATAGTTATTTGTCTGTCTCAAGGTTTTAATGGGTAATTGTTAAAGTGGCTTCCAAAGTCTTTGGTAACTTGAAACTGTGAAGGGTTGCTTGAATGACAAATGGAATTAAATTCGTTGGACATGTAGGTCTTAACCAAATGAGATATAATGCTAGACCATTAGGTCAAAATCTCATCTTGACCACCACACACGCTATCGCGGACCTTCGTAGACTCCAACTGACTGATGGATGGTGAACACCCGAGTGACAGGGTATCAGGCCCTCCTCCTCAACAAACCAAGAGTGATCTCACAGCCACAAGTGGTGCTAAATCCAGCCACACTGCTCCCAAAGGAGCTGGCTGAACATCCACACAACTGTGCGGAGGTCCTAAACCAAGTCACAGGAATAAGACTGGATATCAGAGACATGCTCTTCCCAGATGCAGACATGACTCTGTTCATGGAAAGAGGTATGTGAGGTATGTGAGGGCTGTGGTAGTTTATCCTGAGCAGGAATTCTGGGCAGCACCCTGCCACATGGAACTTCGGCACAACAAGCAGAACTGATTGAAATCACTAAGGCACTGCAGATGGCTAAAGGTAAAACCACCAACATCAATACGGACCACAGGAATGTCTTTGCTACTCTCCATATACATGGAGCTACTTACAAAGTAAGGAGCCTATTAACAGCAGAAGGAAAAGGAATTAAAACAGAAGAGAAATATTGGGACCCAAAAGAGGTGGCTGTTATGCATGTCTTGCGACACCAAAAGGGGACTGATCTGATTTCAAAAGGAAACCAATTATCAGATCGAGATTTAAAGCAAGCAGCCTGAGAAACAATGCAAGAGCTGGTTACACACCTGGATCTATCCCTACCAGATAAACTGGAGTATTCAGAGGAAGATTTAAAGTATTTACAAAAATGGCTAAATTATATTATAAAGGAGACTGGGCTAAGACTAAAAGAGGAAATTTAATTCTTCTTCGAAGACTAGGTAAGAAATTAGTAGACCAGATACATCAGGGTACTCACCTGGGGTCACTCAAACTCAAGGAACTTCCAGGCTTCTAAATTACGGTGTATGGTTCAGGATATAGTTGATAGATGTGCTCAGTGCCAGGCAGTTAATGTGGGAGGAACTAGAATTGGAAGAGGGAAAAGAGAAAGAGGTAGGGTACCAGGAATTTATTGGAAAATAGATATTACAGAAATAAAACCCAGAAAATATGGGGACAAGTATATGTTAGTTTTTGTAGATACCATTTCAGGCCAGGTTGAGGCTTTTTCCGAGAAACATGAGACGGCAGGAGTGATAGCCAGAAAGCTACAAGAAAAATAAGTCCTAGGTCTGGGCTGCCTCTCACGGTTGAGTCAGACAATGGCCTTGCATTTTGAGTTCAGTCTCACAGGAATTGGCCAAGGCCCTGGGCACAAATTGGAAACTACATTGTGCCTATCAGACCTAGAGTTCTGGGCATGTAGAGAGAATGAACCGGACTCTTAAAGAGACCTTGACAAAACTAACCCTGGAGACGGGCAGTGGATGGGTGGATCTGCTTCCTTTCACCCTACTCAGGGCAAGATGTACACACTATTTAAACAGGGTGACCCCATTTGAAATGTTTGGGAGAACCCCTGCTCCCGCTCTGTTTTCAGCTACAAAAGGTTGCCCTAGGAGAAATGACTGATCAGTCTGTACTCCAGTCACTGCAGGCATTACAGTCT
This sequence comes from Mustela nivalis, assembly GCF_964662115.1. NCBI lineage: Eukaryota > Metazoa > Chordata > Mammalia > Carnivora > Mustelidae > Mustela > Mustela nivalis. Next base: position 228,830 of record NW_028135770.1, on the reverse strand, counting down.
GTATTAAAAAAAAAAAATGCAGGGATCCAGACTGCCCACACTGGTATGGAGACGGAGGTGGAACCACTTCCTTTCCAACCCAATCACTTGGTTTGGATATGACATTATCAAGTGGGGAGCTTGGAGCCTCGCTGGATGGGACCTTTTACTGTTACCCTGACCACACCACAGCAGTAAAAGTAGAATGCATCAGGGCCTGGATTCACGCATGTCACATCAAACGAGCCAAGGATGAAGATGACCCCAAAAGGTGGAAGCCACAGCCAAAGATCCCGTTCACTGTGGACTAAATCTAAGACTGAAAAGACTATGAGTTTGTTGTTGCTCCTATTTTTACCTGTTTATGTAAAGTATAGGTAGTTAATTAGATAAAGGAAATTAGAAAAAAAAATGGAAAGGGTTCTATGAAGCGGTAAATGGGTAAGTCATCAGCCGACTGTGCACTAGTGTCATTTACACTAGTGTAAATATACAGCCGACTGTACACTAGTGTCATGTACAAAAGAAAATGAGAGCGATAAAAATGTTAGAATTACATGCTCAATAAACCCTTTATAACCAGAGAATGTAGAACTGGATGAAAAGTCAAGGATTGGACTAATCTCCAAAGAATAGGGAGGAATGTAAGAGCCTGGGTGGCCAGAGGGAATCATTTTGTGTTTATGCAGTATACATAGATTGACCTCATGCAGTAAATTTAGATTGATACTGCCCCTTCCAAAGGTATTTACTCTCAAAGCCTAGATATAAGGGCAGGTCAGGGCAGATGAAGATATCCAGTCAGTGGGGAGCTTATATCTACTAGGTAAATTGAGATTCAATTGTCCATCCGTGTGTTACTAGCAGTTTTTTTCTATGTCTGGCAGACCTAGCACCACTGTGCAGTTTTCTCTGTGTATTGCAATCTCAAGGCCACCTGTGTATAGCCCAGCTAAACTACATCTATACATGTTAGTCTGTGATGCTGGAGGGGGTCGAATTTGGAAGAGAAGGCCCTGACCAGTCAGTATGATTCTCGATGTTTGGAATGAAATTAAGCTTTGCTTGACCTTCACTTTGTATCAGTCTTGCTCCTTTGATTAAAAACCCTAACACTTGTGTCTGCACTGTGGAAGACTCCAGACATGTCTATGTCATGATTGGGGGTGTTCCCTTTGAGCTTTCCTTGGGTGGCCCTTCTCCTGTTCAGAAGATTGGTGAATGGGTGGGAGGGCCTAACCCTTGTGCAGGGCTCAGATTCCCTCCCCTGAGGTTTGCTTGAGGCCTGATTGTTACTTGACCTTTCCTGGCTAAGATGGAATGGTGGATTCTTGCCTTTCTCCGAAATCCAGAGGGCTGGTGCTGACAGTCAGGACCAAACACTACGAATCGGGCCATGGAGATGGTGATACCGACTCGCTTCACAAATTGCCTTGGTGAGAGACCCAGGCGGCTCCAGCGGTTTGGGATGGCTAGGGGTCCTATTGGCACACCCATGAATACTCCAACCAAGTGTAGTGATCAGGCATGGGTTTATGAGGATTGGTTGCTATGACCTCAAAGCGTTGTGACATCACAGATGCTGGCTTCACTGAAGCAGCTGTCCCTCTCCCATGACCTTGGTATCCTATGGCTTTAGGTAGGAAGCCCCGGGAAGGATAGAACAAGAGTCCTCTGAGCCTGATCAGGAACTCAGGTTGTCTTGTGGGTTAATGTCCCATTTCCCCTTTCTAGATAAATAGGAAAAAATGATGTTCATTATACCTTCCTTTAGGCCAACAATTCTCCAGAGACAGCAAGGTGTCCTATTTCCACTACAATTTCTAGATCTCAAGAAACAGTGAGGCATCTTGGGTACCAACAGCTCTCCATGGGGTTTGTCATCCTGTGGGTGAGCAAGTCCATTGTCAGTGTCTTTTCCCAACGGGTCAGTGATGACTAACGGACAGAAAGTCCCTTTTTGAGGAAAAAGGTGAGGGCATGGATATATGGTACTGCCTTTGTCCTCATCTCCTAGAGTTCTGAAACACAAGGTTAAGGGATTAGGGCTCTGTCTACCTGGTTTTCCCTTAACTTTGCAAAGTCTTCGAGGAAAGTGACGTTCTGATCAGAGCTAACTCTTCAGGAAGAGGCCTGGACTACATATATCTTAAGCCATGATTTTCTTTGCAAAGGTCAACATTGATAATGTTCTAGTCATACCTCCGTGTACCAGGAAAGAAGTAGCATATTTCTTGAAAGACACAGCTATCAAAGCTCCATTGAGAAACCGTAAAGATGGAGAAGGGATTTGCAAATTATATATCTGATAATGGACATCTACTCTGAATATTAAAAAATGAATAAAAATAAAAAACCTTACTAATAACCAAACAGAGTATCCAATTTTACATGTGAAGGAAATAATGGAAGAGACATGTCACCAAAAGGATATGGATGGCTTATAAGCACATGACAAATTTCTCAACATTTAGGCATTAAAGAAATACAAATTAAAATCATAATGAGACATGCTTACATATCTATTAGAATGGCTAAAATTATAAAGGCTAATTGTACTTCGTCTGAGCTAGATTGAGAAGCAACAAAAAATCTAAACTGTTGTTGGCATATATCATGATACAACCACTTTGGGAAATAGTCTGAACATTTTTTTAAATGCAAAATATGTTGCAGTTACACAAATAGCCATTTTACTTCTAGGCATTTAACCAAGAGAAACAAACCCTATGTTCATACAAGGACTTGTATATGAATTTCATAGCAGCTTTATTTTTAAGAATTGAAAACAATGGAAATGTTCATCAATGTCCATCAATAGAGCAAAGACAAATTATGATCTATTCATTAAAGAGATTACTATTCAACATCAAAATGAACTATTTACAGTTGGAGATTCTCAAAATAATGATGCTGAGAAAAGAAAAGCCAGGCAATGAATAGTATATACTGTGTGATTCCATGACTATAAAAAAATCTAGAAAATACAAATTTATATATAGTCACAGTTACCAAATATATTGGCGAGATTTTAGTGCCTTTTTCTGTGCTCCCATAGCTTCCTACACTTGGATCTCCGAGCATTTGTTACACCATGTGAAAATATGAACTCTTTTTCTTTATTCTCTTACTAGAATAAGAATCCTTGAAATTTTATGGACATTTGAACTCTCAGTTATTAGCAGAAATTCTATCACACAGTAAGTTTCCAAATATAAAAGCCAGAGTTTTACAATGACTTCTAAGCTTTTACATGATCTAGCCACTCATTTAACCTCTGTGACCTCTTTCCCTGCTACTCTTCAGTCACTCACAGTGGCCTCCTTGCTATTCCTCAGATATGCCAGGCATGATCCAACCTTATGGCCTTCAAGATAGCCAATTCCTTTGTCTGGAGTGACCTTATTGCTGATAGTTCTGGGCAAATTCATCACCTTTCCATACCTTTGTTCAATTGTCAGCTTCATTGTAACTACCCTGATCTTCCTATTAAAAATTTTAACTCCCCATCCCCTGCCTAGCAACCTTGATTTTTCTCACCCTGATCGAATTTTTCTTTTTCCTCATTATACTCATCAATTTTGAATGCACTATGCAATTTTTATTAAGGTTTATAGCTTTTAATTGTCTCACCCATGAAAATAAAAGTTCTACAAAGCCAAGTATTTCATTTACCAGTGTAGTCTGAAGTAATATCTGCCATATAATAGGTTCAATAGACAATTGGTAAATTTCAGAATAAATTAATGTTGAGAGTATACTGAATTTCATAAGTCATTTCAATAATTTTTTCCAAAATATAAACTATGTAAAACATACCTTAAATTTACTTTCAAAATATTTTATAGCATATAATGGACAATATACATAAGCCTTAAAGAAACAATCATATAAATAACCATTTCATACCTACTTAAAAACTGCATAATACCGCACTCCTAGATCCTCTCTGAACGTTCTAAATTAACCCTTCAAAGGAAATACATTTTTAAAAATAACAGATTTTTTGTCAAAATAATTTAATAAAATAAAAGTTTCATTCATCTATGTAGATCATAATAAATGTTTTTAATAAGCATGAAATTATAACTCTGAAGTGTGCTAAAATGAAACCACCTGCGAAGGGGGAGAGAACAAAAATAAACATCATTTTTCCAAATAAGAGGAATTTATTACTTTTGAATCCAAGCATGTGGATTTGTTCAAACTGGCAATAAAGGAATATGGAAACACAAACCATAGAAAGTCATATTTTAGATTTCTAAAAGACTTCGAAGTGAAGAGTATACATTTTTTAAATGCTACATAATGCTACATAATGACAAGATGACAGGTTGTGACAAATAGCATTTTAAAAGCTCTACTCATAATGGAACGGAAGGTGTCATTTCCCTATAATTTTATATATATCATTAATTTACTATATCTGGATACAACATATTAACAAACAGATTTTCATCAAAGACTAAATCATTTTTAATGGAACATAATAATTTGAACCTACATGTATTAATCATTTTTTTCGATCTAACATTTATAGTCTCGCTAAACATTTTATCAGTTGTCAACAAAATTCAAAAAAAAATTAGGATAAAAAGTCGTGTTTGGGAAAGTAGATTTTTTTTCAAATTTGCATTTAAATGAAAATATTTGATGATATTTTTAAAACTTTAAATGTAATTTTATATATATCTGACCTATCAGATGATATAAAATTTTTGGAGAAAATATGACATATTTTTTGATCTTGGTTGAAGGTATTAATAAAGAGCAACTGTTTGTATTATTTGTATTGTGATATCTTAGTTAATAAACATGAATAACTGATATAAAATATGTTTTTTAAAAAATTTTATTTATTTACTTGATAGAGATCCCAGGAAGGCAGAGAGGCAGCCAGAGAGAGAGGAATGGAAGCAGGCTCCCTGCTGAGAAGAGAGCCCACTGTGGGACTCAATCCCAGGAACCTGGAATCATGACCTGAGCCGAAGGCAGAGATTTTAACCCAGTGAGCCACCCAGGCGCCCTAAAATATGTTTTTTTTTAAATATATATATATAGAATTATAGTTCTTGCCAAAATATGCAGTCAAATGCTCTACCACTGAGCTATACCCCCAGTTCTTGCCAAAATATGGAACTAGCTGGAACTGAATGCCTCCTTCAAAGTCAGCTCTGGAGAAATTATGCAAGTGTAATATGGAACTATTTCAGATATTAACCAAAACCAAAGAAATGATGATAAATTCCTTAAAAGACTCAAAGTTGCTCTTGACTGGTATGTTTCAAGCTCTATTCCTGGTTTGAAGACAGGTTTTAACAGGCCTGTCACTGTAGAAATCAGCTGGATGTTTAGAGGCTATCAGAACTGTACAAAAACCTTGAAGGGGTAAAGACTTGAAAATTCTTTAGAGAGATTAGCTCCCTAAGGCATTATTCCTACACACATTTTTCTCCAATCAATTAAGACTGATGGATGAGGGGCACCTGAGTGGCTCTCTCATCACGTGGGTGGTGGGTTAAGCCTCTGCCTTCATCTCAAGTCATGGTCTCTGGGTCCTGGGATCCAGCCCCACATCGGGCTCTGCTCAAAAGGAAGCCTGCTTCCCTCCCTGCTTGCCTGCCTCTCTGCTTACTTGTGATCTCTCTCTCTCTCTCTCTCTCTTTATCTCTCTCTGTGTCCAATAAATAAAATCTTTAAAAAAAAGGCTGATGGATGATAAATTATGAAAACTGCTCCCTCCAAATGATGCTTCTTCATAAGGATTTAAGAATTTAAAATTGTAAGAATTTAAAATTGAAACTTGATCATAAGATTTATCTTATAGAATAACATCAAGTGAAGGCAGTTATTATTAGTTCTGAAGTATTTGTGATTCTGAATTCTTGGCCTCATTAGTAAATTTATTTTTAAATTCTCCCATGGAGTGGTGATTGGCCTTCAGTCTTTCATTGATGTGCATCATTGGGTCAAATGAGATGTGTGTGCCCAGAACTATATATAATCTTCTTTGTATTTCACTGGAGATGGCATTTCTGAGTTTTGTTCAATTGAATTTGGACAGATGTTTTAATAGTCACTTCTAGAGTTGGCCCTGGAGAATATCTTCCTTTTTTTCTCTTCCCGATTCTCTGAAAAACCCTGACTAATTCACATTATCACAGTGATATCACAGTTCAAGTTTTTCCAAACACTATAGCTGCAAAATAGAAGGAAGCTACTCAGAATGTAATACTATTGTGAATGATTGAGAAAGAAAACATTATTATAATTAAGCTACCAGGTTTCAATGTATTTTATTGTTGCTTAGAAAATCCTAGCATACCCAGACTTTACAGAGATTTGATGATCCGAAGAGGAGCTGAACTCATGGACCAAAATAACTATGCATATAAAAAGTACAATTACTTACCTAAAAAAGATGATGTGGTTAACTTTATATGGCAATCCAAGTGTTATTGGAACAGGAATTTAAAAAATAGCTTAGGGGCGCCTAGGTGGCGCAGTGGATTAAGCCACTGCCTTCAGCTCAGGTCATGATCTCAGGGTCCTGGGATCAAGTCCTGCATCAGGCTCTCTGCTCAGCAGGGAGTCAGCTTCTCTCTCTCTCTCTCTCTCCCTCTCTGCCTGCCCTCCATCTACTTGTGATCTCTCTCTGTCAAATAAATAAAGAAAGAAAATCTTAAAAAAAATTGAATGACTGTACTTTTAAAAAATAGCTTAAAAGGGGCGCCTGGGTGGCTCAGTGGGTTAAGCCGCTAGCTTCGGTTCAGGTCATGATCTCAGGGTCCTGGAATCAAGCCCCACATCGGGCTTTCTGCTCAGCAGGTAGCCTGCTTCCCTTCCTCTCTCTCTGCTTGCCTCTCTGCCTACTTGTGATCTCTCACTGTCAAATAAATAAGTAAAATATTTTTAAAAATAACTTAAAAGTATATGATAAAATAATGATATACATATACAAAGAAAAGATACTATACTGTGAATATAAATTAAGTGAAAATTGTTGAAATAAAGAATACAATAAATGGAGACTAAGATGAATATAGCTGTAAAATAAATAAATGAGTTGGGAAAAACAAACAAACAAACAAACAAATTAATGACTTCTGCCCAAATGCAGCAGAAAAGAAAAAAAAAATAAAGAAAATATTTAAATAAGTACTGAGATAAGTTTTGGAGAATTAAAGAAAGATAAAAATTACCAGACTTAAAATGATGCCAAACATGAGAAATCAGAAACAAAACAAAACAAAATCCACACACACACAAAACCACTCATATACATTATGGTGAGTTTTAAGAATATCAAAAACATAGAAGAGCATAAATGATGCCCAAGAGAAGAACAGATCACCTAAAATGTACAAGAATAATACTGACAGCAGAATTCTCAATAGTAATAGCATATAAAGGAGACAGCTGGGGGTTTGTATAGATGGAAAAGATATTTGAAACTAGATATTATACATCAAGCCAAATTATTGATTAAATTTGAGAGTACAGTACAAATACAATGAAGCATGTTAGGTCTTAGAACATTTATCACACAGAGACACACATTTTAGAAAACTTCCTTGGAGGACAGCTCAATTTAGATAGAGAAAACAGAATTATGTACTCAAAGGCACATTTTGAAGGAAGGATTGAATATAGTCTGCACTGCAAATATTCTTTAATCGTATGTTCTGAATTTCCTAAATTTAAGAAGTATTTGTTCAAATATTTATCTTTAAATAAACCCTAGGAGACTTTTTCTTGGATTCTGGAAAATCAGTCCATTTGGATACAAATCTTTTTGTCACTGATGGAAATTTTGATATCCCTTAACAGTGGAATGCCTAATGTATTGTTACAGCAATTGTCATTTGCCAATACATGGGTGATGTGTGTGTGTTGTGTGTGTTTATTATTATTTTTGATGGTTTTACTCTTCTATGAGATTTTTAAGTAGACATAATTTTAATAAATTATGATTTGTTGAAATTTATCTGAGGTTATATATAATAAAATGAAATTTGTGTGAACTAAAGAAGTGTGTCTCCATTTTTTTGTTTTAAGAGTAGACTGGTCTTTAAAAATTGTCCAAAGAAGTACATTATATTCATTATTAAATTTGATAATATACAATAAAGTATTTATGGGCATATGGAACCATATCAAATTCTACTATTAATTCATATTAATAATTACCATAAGAGGAAAAAGGGATATTTTTCAAAATGAAAATTAGCGTATTTTTCAGAATATGATATAGTGTTATTCACTGAACAGAGGGAACAAATGTCAAAGTTTAACACAGTTTACAGAATGTTTTAACATAAATTGAAATTTAAATCTGACCCAATTTCACAGTTTTAAGTAAAATGGTAGCACTTATAGTTGGGGATGCCCAGCTTGCTCAGGGCGGAACACCGCCCCTTCACAGAAGCTGGGCAGCGGGGGATACCTCGCTTGCTCATGGCGGAATGCAGCCCCCTCACAGAAGCTGCGCTGGCTGGAAGCCCGGCCAGCCCAGGGCGGAATGCCGCCTGCTTCAGGAAAGCAGAGCACCCGGGAACGACAGGTTAGCTCAGGGTGGAATGAAAACCGCCTGCCTCCCTTATCCGCCATAGAGCCTTTCTCTTCCCAGAAGTGCCTGTTGCTAGTTAGAAGAGTTCTTTCAATGTGCTTGTTTAACTATAAACTTTATCCTCCTTCTTGCTTGTCAGCAAGATGGGATTAACATTTGACCTTCCTCAATCCTTCTTTGGCTATTGTTTTCTATCCAATAAAAGTGAGACTGTCGAGTTGCTCTTGGCAGACGTCCTTTTCGACTGTTGTCCCCTGCTCCCAGTCTTTTCCAGCTGACTGGTTCGTGCCTAATTCTTCTCTCGTCGCCATCTGGAAGCGGCACCCAAGCTTTCTTGGGCTTCCTGTTTTTGGTGTTCTGTTCCACTCATCTCTGCCACCGCCCCCAGGTCCTCAAAATGGTTTTCTATGGTATCTTCCAGAAAACTTCTGATGTCCTCTTTAGTATGTAGGCTACATCAGTAGGGAATAGCGTTAAAACCTCTTCTGTTCCATGTGGATATTCACGTCGTTGAGCACCGCTTGGTCAAAGTCTGCCCTTTTCTGTTGGTCTGTTTTCTCTGGTCACTTCAGGAGTCCTTTTGTAAGAAATCCTATCCCATCAGATGCTCCTCTCACTCTCTTTCTCCCTTACTCTTGCTCTGGCTTCTTTCTTCAGATTTGCCGGGGAATGACGAGTCCTTTTCATTCCTATGAAGATAGAAGAATTGGCTAATCCACAGATACCATTTTTAGTGATATACAAGTGTATATATAATAACTGATATGGAGATGTACATGTGCACCTACATATATATTCTTTAATCTATAAAGTATGGAGGTTGGATTAAGTCTGAAGTCTCTCATACAGCTTGATAACCTGTGACTCTTTGATCAATAACTTCCATTTTCCCACAGGTCAGAGAAATGGGAAAAAATGCACATATGAACATATGTAGCACGTTAAAAAATGATCACAAATCGTATGACTCCCATTTCCCTTTGATTCACACGGGCTATGTGACTGTGTTAAACAGTGAAATAAACGTGTCAGTTTCAGGCCCAAGTCCAAAAGGAACCCCTCTCTTGGAACATTTGCTATTGGAGCTCTGAGTGGACAGGAAATAAGTCCAACAACCTTGTTACAAAGACTGCACGGAAGTGGAGGGCCATCTGAGCCTCATCTCCCAACTGTACCCATCAAAGTGACAGGCATGTGCATAAAGTCATCCTGAATCCTCTAGACCAAGCAGCCGCCTGCTGAAGGCCACCACCCACTGACCTCAGTTAATGCCGTATTAAGCATAAAAATTGCCCCATGAGATCCTGCCCTAATTTCTGACCCCCAAAACATATGTAATATGACAAAAGGGTTGTTTTAAGCCCCCAAATTTTGAAGTCATTACATAACTAATTGGGTAACATGGCAAATACGTATCCAAACTAATGGAAATCAAGGAATATGTTTAAAGGCACCAAGTTATCTTAAAAAGTTCTCTGAACACACAGAAAAACAGAAAGAGACCCATAACTACAGAGAACAAATTGATCGTTTCCAAAGAGGAGGCAGCGGGTGGACAGGCAAAATGCGTGAAATACAGTGGGAGATAACAGGCTTCCAGTTACAAAATTAATAAGTTGCAGGACGAAAGGCATAGCATAGGGAATATGGTTGGTGGTACAGTACAGTGAGCACAGCACAACATACAGACTTGTCAAATCTTGTTGTTTTATATCTGAAACGAATGCAACATTGTGGGTCAGCTATAATTCAATTAAAAAATCAAAGGAAGTTTAAAAAAATTAAAAGTGAGCTCTGTTATCCAAATAGGACATACGAGATGGATTTCCCATCATACCATAAATTGAAAACGACTTCTCTTGATAGAACAATGCTTTCCTTAGTCTTAGTCCCTACTCCCTCCACAAAAACAAAACAAAACAAAACAAAAAAACAAAAAACAAAAAAACAACTACTTTTGAAAAACATCTTGGTATTTTGAAAATTATAACTGCAGTGAGTGATGAGAGTGAAAACAAACTGATAATCCACGTTTCCTCATTTCTTATCCCTTTTATGAAGATGAACAGTAAAATCATAGTGTAAGAATTAACCCGAGAGAGGTCCATTTTCCACTCACTATAATCAAGCTGGAATTCTCAACTATTATTTAGATTAGTTGATTCTGGTGGCAAATGCAAATATGGTTTCACTTCTTGGGCACATGAGGAAGATTTGGTTGGTGAAACAGACATACCAGGTTGGCCCAGGCCTGCACTGCCAGGGTTCAGAAAATTGCAAGATACAACCTGACACTTAAAACTTCCCATCAACAACTACCGCTGCCCCCCAAACATCTTGTTTCTTCCCACAGACAGCTCATACTGAGACCTGTCCACTGTCAGGGTCAAGCTAAAGGGGGATGCCCACAAACTAGGTGGGAAATGAGAGGATGCAACTGCAGCTCTCTGGGGATGCCTAAGGCCACTGAATGCCCCGTCATGATTCTCCAGCACAGATGGGGGCAGCCTGCACCACGTGGGTGGAGCTCGAGGACACAGAAAGTACTGGAGTGGCAGTCAACAAACAAATGTGTTTGTGTAATATATAAACACCCATAGGGTTGTCAATTGGTGGGATTCACTTTTTCTAACTGTTCACCCCATGACATACAACTTCAGGAAACCCAGAGCCCATGGATTATTGTTGAAGGGCACATTAGGACTCAATCAAAGTGTAACTAAGCGTAATCATACAAATAAATACAAATATCATTAAAAAATCAATACCACCTCAAACTTTCTTTTTCATTCCCAAATGAGCTTTTATGGGTTTTAATATCAATTAATGTGCTTATAGAACTGGTAAAAAAAAAACAGTCAATGATGAAATTTTAAAATTACCACTCTGCTTTCCCTAATTTCTGTTGATGTACTTTTATCTCACACAAAAATGAATTACTAAGGAATAAATCATACTTCACTGAACATGTTTCAGCTGAAATGATGCACCAAGATGTACCGCTTTGGTCAGGCTTATACTGTTGTTGTCAACATAGTATATGGGGTGTAAGAGCTACTGTCTTTTCCTTCTCCCGTGAATATTAGTCCTAACAGATTCTTCACGTGGAAAGAAAACTTAGTCTAGAAGATACACTAATTCCTCTCCTCCCTGGTGAAAAATACTGTTAGAGGTATTAGTTTTAGATAGAGAAGCAAGTTCACTTTGGAAAAAAGCAGACACACACAAAACCCTGCAACATGACCTTTAATACAGTGATAAGGGTGAAAGTGTAAACTTCATTTGGAAACAGCACTCAAAATACTGTTTTGAAGGGCCTTTACAACAGCGGTATACTCTTTGAAAAGATTTTTCAGATCAACTGATTGAATCATATTTAATTTACCTAGGGACAATTAGATAAAATTTAAAATTCCAAACAAAAACTTTTAGGACACAAATAAAATTATATGTGCTTTTATTCCTGCAACTATCTCCAAAATCTAATATTCAATGGTTTAAATTGCTGCATTTCTCATTTGCAATGCAGATGAAGAGAGGAACACAGCAGACACATGTGAGATGAGGTGTGAGGCATAAAAGGGAGCACAGGAGGCAACTGACCAGCTGAATAGCGACTGCCCCAAAGATGACCATATCCTGAGCCCAAGAAGCTCTGAGTACTTTACCTTACCTGGCAAATGGGATTTAGCAAGCATGATTAAATTAAGGTGTGAGGGGGGAGAGATTATCCTGGATTACCTCGGTGGTCCCAATGTAATCATGAGGATCCATAAGGAGACAGGAGGATCAGAATCAGAAGGCAATGTGAAGTTGGAAACAGAGGGATAAAAGGTGGTGCAATGAAGGGCCACAAGTCAGGGAATGCAGGCAGCTTTAGAAGCAGGACAAGGCAAGAAAGTGGATTCTCCTCTAGAGCCTCCAGAAGGAACACAGGCTGCTAACACCCCGATTTTACCACACGGAGACTGATTTTTGAACTTCTGACCTCCAGAACTGCAAGATAATCAATTTGTGTTGTTTCAAGCCACTGAGAATTTGTCATTTGCTACAGTGGCACTAAAAACTACTAGAAGAACTCACTGAGACATATTGAGTCTGTACAATGGCAGGGACCATTTCTAGGTAGGACTATCTTCAGGGTGTGGTAGTACTGGATCTGGAGAGTTGACTGCCAGCATCCTTCCTCCCTCCCCCTCCCTGAACCCCAGTGCACTGTGTGCCTCCTCCACTGCAGCCCAGGTGACTCACAGGAAGCTGGCCCCATCCACACTACAGGGAAGGGGTCTGTCATGGAAGCCAGTCATGTTCCTCCTGGGCCATTCACACAGCCAGCTGCACGACAGTCAGTGCCTTGTTACTGTTCTATGAGAGACAGTAACCTAGGTTGTCCCACACACACAAACGGGAAGGGCTTTACAGAAATATCTGGGTTGTCTCTGAATGTGAACAAGAAAAGCAGTGCCCCCACTGCGGGCAGCCATCACACAGTCAGCAGGGGGTGGAAGACAAACTGGCCAGAGGGAAATGGCACAGTAGGGAAAAATGGAGAAAATCATGGAGACAGTGTGAATAAAACACATTCTCCGCAAGCACTGCCATGAGCTGCTTCTTCATGAGATTGAAGGTTTTTTTTTTTTTTTTTAATCTTTAAGACAGTTTGAGTTAGGATGAGACAACCATCCAAACTGATTCAGGAGGTCAGACTTTACGGAAACTAAGAAATCCAGATAATAAAAGTAGATGACTCACATGTGTGAAAAGTTTCCTTTCCCACTAAGGGCGGGGGGAAAACTAGAACCTTGAATTTGTGGCTATTCCATTATTCTTGCTATTTTTCATCACTCAAATGTATTTTTCAAGAATGAGGAAATTATTCTCAATAAATACAGTGATGGTTCCCTGAAAATTTGTAACCAAGTAGGGAACAGTCAGAGTCTCTAAACAGATTGTTTTGAATTGACTTAACAATCACACAAAATAGACTGTAAAATTTATCAAAGAGTGGGGCTGAGTTTCTTATATATGATTTCATGCAAATTTTTGTCTACCTGATGATTTTTAGTTTTTGTCTACAGGGTGAGTGAATAAAGGTGTCTCAACATGGTCCAGAACTAATGGTGTTCCCTGGCTCACTATGAAATCCAGGGTCATTTCTGTTTCCTTTTCCATGAACTTCTCCTTCCTCTCATTTGGTCTGTTTTTCAATCGGACTGTTTGTCTTCTTCTCAATTTGTAGGCACGTCAGAGACATGAACTCCTTGAACAGCTGATGTTACAGATGCTTTTCACAGCCTGTTGCCCACATGCAGCTTTACTCTTTTTTGATATACAAATCTTTTTCAAATTTTTAAAATAAAGTGGCATGTCATTTCTTCTATGGCCTGTGGGTCTTATCTCTACCTAAGGTAGTCTACCACTTCCCAAATTTTTACATGCCCCTAGATTGTCTCCAAATTCTTTATCATTTTGTTTGTAGAGTTAGAACTTAAACCAATTTACAAGGTTAATCAATCTGACATCTGCTTACATATGTGATAGGAAGCAAGAGTTCTAAGAAAGAGAGTTCTTTCAGCTCTGAGGGATAGAGCTTAAAGTCAATATTCAATGATACTCTGTCTCATTTTCTAGAAGGAACTGGTGGTTTCTGTTTGGAACTCTGACAATTTTTTCTTAGTCCCTGAAAGTCAAATAGGTTTACGTCTGTTTTGGTTTGAGTCTGTTCAGCTAATTCTCCCTGGGACTTGAAGGCTTTATGAACTGAAGGCATGACTGTTTTTCAGCTCAAGTAAATGCTGCATTAGTTCAGTTATAACTTCTGTTATTTTCTCCTTTTGTCCTCAGGGTACTTGCAAGGTAGATTTGGACCTGACCTCAGATCTTACTTATTCGTTTCTCATTTCCATCTCTTTGAAATTTTCCTCAGTGTTCTGGGATATTCCTTTGGAAAATCAATTTTGTGGGGCACCTGGGTGGCTCAGTGGGTTAAGCCACTGCCTTCAGCTCAGGTCATGATCTCAGGGTCCTGGGATCGAGTCCTGCATTGGGCTCACTGCTCGGTGGGGAGCCTGCTTCCTCCTCTCTCTCTGCTTGCCTTTCTGCCTACTTGGGATCTCTCTCTGCCAAATAAATAAAATCTTTAAAAAAATCAATTTTGTTCTCAGCAGTGATCATTACTGTTTACAGGGTTCCTATTACATGTTACAACTAGTGAATTTAAGTTTCAAATCTTTCTTGTATTTTTATGTTTTAAAAGATTTATAAAATTTATTTGACACAGAGAGACAGAGAGAAAGTGAGCACAGACAGGGAGAGTGGCAGAGGGAAAGGGAGAGGGAGAAGCAGACTCCTCACTTAGCAGGGACTCCCCACCCCCCACCACAGGGTTTGATCTCTGGCAGACATTTAACCAACTGAGCCATCCACGCACCCCAAAGCTCCCTTTCAAAATCTTAGTAAGTATTTTGCTGCTCTTTACTGTAACTGTATCCCCCTCAGACTTCTTGACAATAAGTTTGTCTAGCTCTGTAGTCAGTTCTTAATCAATGAGGACACGGGCTCTGGACCTCAGTTTGGTGCTCCTCCACCAAGATGCTACCTGCCACTCAGGTGTGTGAACTCTTGCAGCTCAGGCCTAGTCACACTTTGGGGAACTCTGGGGCATCAGCGAAGCTACTCTAAGGGGACCATGCTTTGTGCATAAAAGCAGGCCCCTGCCATGAAGCAGCCCCTCTCAAACCTCCCCAAGTTGTCCTTCCTTACACAGCACAAAGTCTCTAAGAAACTCAACCTGCTGGGAAAGCCCATTTCTCTATGACCAAGGACCACAAGAGAGGGAAGGTATACCATGGGCCCCACACAGAAAGAGGTCTTCACTGAAAGCCTTCTAAAGAGAGTCTGCCTTTTCTTCCAGGCATTCCATCATGGCACCTCAAAATCCTGAGATCTCTTCCACTGCTCCCTCTGAGATGCCAAGAGGCACTTGGCAGTCAAATAGGTCCTTCCCACAGCCCACCTACATGATTATTGAGGGCCTGCCTGGTGCTGGGGATGGGTGAAGGCAACACAGGCCCCTGGTCTTATGCTCTGATGTCACTGGCTCTTGAGCAAAGGAAGGAAAATGAGAGGGTCCAGGAGACTGCACACAACATCATGTTTTCAGAACATCTCCCTGGCCCCCAAGATCACCTTGTCATGGCAATGTCAGCAGGGCATGGCAAGTGCTATCTCAGAAGTCCCTCTGACGCCTCAGCAACAGAGAGAGAGCCCACCCATAAACATAATCCCTAGAACCAGCATCCTTTAGGAACCAAAACCCCTATGAGTCAATTACTTTGGTATGTGTTAGTGTATTTTTACCTATGTAAAATATAAGAAAAAGAGGAATGACATACCTGTATGATTTGGGGCAGTACAGCAACTCGATTTTGAGTGTTTTGGATTATAGCTAGATACTTTTTTCCAAAAAGAAATTTATAATCCATTTAATAAAAACAATCTTATTTACCCATTTGACAGACAGATCACAAGTAGGTAGAGAGGGAGGCAGAGAGAGAGGGGGGAAGCAGGCTCCCCGCTGAGCAGAGAGCCCGATGTGGGGCTCCATCCCAGGACCCTGAAATCATGACCTGAGCCGAAGGCAGAGGCCTAAACCACTGAGCCATGCAGGAGACCCCATATCTGGTAATTTTTAATCAACGTGGATTTGCTGCATCAAATAGTTCCTTCTTCTTCAAATATAAATATATAAATATATTGATCAAGTCACTCGCATGTCTTAGGAGAATGTCATGCCTTTAGTAGCAAACTTTAAATCTTGGCCATTGGTTTTGATTTTTGATTTTTGTTTTGGTTAGATTTGGTTCGGTTTTTGTAATTTTAAAAATGTCTCCAGCCCTGGGCTCTGTCTGACCTGATTGCTTTCAGCTGTTTCTGCAACAAAATCGTCCAGGCAGCGAAAACTCTCCCTGTTTACAGTGGCGCCCCCTTCTGAACACTTTGTTAATAAAAAGCTTTTTTTTTTTTTTTTTTTTTTGGCTATGGTAAATGTGGAACAACAATGAGGTATTTCAAAGAGGTGAACGACAGATAAATTTCTCTAAGGGTAGCGTGAGGGTTACTCAAAAAGGAACTTGACAAGGCTTTTAAACATATCGACAATCATTATAACATAACGTGATTGATTGTTACCGTGCTCTTAACTGGGCAAACACTTGTTGGCTTCCAAGAAAGACTAACATAGTTGAGATGGTTCTAGCGGCCTTCTAGCACAGGGTCTCATGAGGCAGGGATTCTAGCCACTGGCTGTGCAAGGCATGAGGCCTGTTAGTGATTCTATTTTTTCCTCTGCAGAATGGGTCTTTCTATATTCCAGGTCCTTTCTACCCCAATAAATAATGCTGCGATTCTCTCAGTGAGTTGTACTTTTGGTTTAAACAGCCAACTGTCTCTTAAAAAGCACTTTTGTTTAAATTCCTTTAAAAAAGTGTTTTTAAAAAAAATCTTTTTTTTATTTTTTATTTTTTAATCCCATATGTTTACTCTGATTGTGGAACTTTGTCATTATGACATTCTCAGCTGATTAAAATATTCATCATCAGCACCTACTGCTCTCCTCTCCTGGTGGTCTCTCTGGAAGGGGACTTCTCTAGCTCTTCTAGCAGGAGATGGGCACTTTCCCTCTACCCCTGTTGCCGGACCAGCCTTACCTATCCTGCAGGGTCAGGTCATTCTGGACTTTTATCTGTTGTTCTCTTCTGAGTGGTTAGTTTTTCATAGATACCGTGCTTTCCTTTTGTCAGGATTTACCCTGGACTATGAAAACCCTTTTCTTGTGCCAGTGAAGCCTAAGAAACAGTCCTGATGAGAGAACCAGGAACTCGAACAGATCATATTTATCCTGAATGTTCTGTCCAAAATGAAAAAAACATTTCTGAGGAGCCTCAAGATCTCTGAGAAGGGAAGTTTCACCAACTCTCTCATGTAGGGGCATCAATTCCGATTCTGTGTCAATTGTCCTACTTTCCCAGCTAGTAATTCTCTACCTCTCAAAGCCCACTCTCAACCGTTTCCTCTCTCAAAGGCAGTTGCTCTTAGAGTCTTCACATGGCACCTGGGGCCTGCTGGTCGTTGGCTATTGCGCTCTGTACTTTGGGTCTAACAGCTGGGCGGCATCAAGATGAGAACGTCTCTTGTTCTAATACTTAATATAGTTTGGGGCACATGGTAAAAAATAATCACTTTTTTAGTTGATCCAAGTGTTAGAACTTTCCTTAATTATTCTAGTACCACAATTTACTTTTCTAAGATTTGCCCCCCATTTTAATATCTCTTAAGGTGGCACTCACCTTGAACTTGATGACATATCCTAGTTTAACTGACAGCATTTCTCTTTCTTAGTCTAACATAAACTATAGTGCATCTTACCCTTGATGAAAGCTAGGATGCAATTAAATACACTATTATGGTTACGATTCTGATATATGAAATCCCCCGGTAGCTCCCTGTGCCCCCTCAGTGTAGTACCTCACCTCCTCGCCATAGTATACAAACCATGTCATTCCCAGTGTTAACCCCGGGGATCAGCCTCCATCCCCAGGTGATGCTGCCAGATCAGCTGTCGGTTGTCATGAACTTGCTGTAGTTTCCCGAATGCACTGTGCTGCCTCCTGGCACTTTGAAACTTGACACACTCATCCTCATTCTTCGCTTTGCCCTTGTCTATCACCTCCCCTGAAAATCTGTTCCTAAGTGGCTCTTCCCAGCTCCAACCTACCCTTGGCAGTCTTTTATCTCCCTGTGGTAAAGCCTGTCACACTGCACCATAGACATGACCATTGTCCCCCTGAGAAGAGAAAAGGAACAGTGAGGGCCCCCAAGCATTTACAGCTCTAGTGCAGAGCCCCATGCCTGGCTTGCAGGAAATGCCAGATCATGAAGACAAACGGAGATCATCCTCTGGCTAAAACCAGCTCTTCTTTGCCTACCACAGGATCTGGATCAATAAAGAACAGCCAGTTATTATAGCTGTTTTTCTAGGGATATTTCCCCCATATATTTCAGGGGTTTCTGGTTAGCCCCAGAGGGCAATGTTTTTTCTTCTGGAGGGCAGGCAGAGGGCTGCATTGTAGTTCTGGAATTGCCAAACTGGAGGGCTTGTGGGCCAGGAGTTGAGGACAGAAGTCTGAGAACACAAGCAACCTTAGGGTCTGGGCAAGGGCATGGCAGGTACGCTCTGCAGATGAAACAAGATCTCGTGCATTTGAAATCAGGTGAGGATCTGAGAAACACTCAGGTTGGAGTATTTGTCCCTTATGGCCCTCTTCATGAAGAGGTGGTGGATCACGAGGCCATGGAATTTTTCCCACGATGGGAGTTGTGAGATGCTCCAAACCGTAAAGATTCTTCTGCAGAGCGATTGAGACCTGTTGGTTGGCTCCAGGACTTCCCATACGGATCGATTCTGAGTAGGTTTCTAAGGATGGATGGCTGGGAAGCCCGACTCTCATTCCTCTTGTGTCCTAGTGACAAGACATGTTAGATCTGCTGGATCTGGGGGAGAAACTGAGAGGGTTGAGTTGAAATGGACTCTCCTGTGGATGGGTCCTAATGTGGGTTTGTGTCCATGGAGAACTTAGAATGAGGCAGTGGCACAGGGTCCCTGAAGTGTTCTCCTAACCAGAGGCTTTGACTCAGCTCCAATGTGCAAGATTCCCACGTGGAGACGAGATTTCTTCTGATGGGTGCCTCAAGAAACAGCCATATGCTGCTATTGGAATCCAGGCCTCTGAGGAGAGATGCCTGGACAACAAAGCAATGGATCCGATTAGGATCTAGGGGCCTGCTCACTGCAATTTACCTCTGGGGACATCTGTCCACGGGTCTAAGTGCAGGTAGATGCTCAGCTGGTGTCAGACCGCCCTTGTTTTCCTGGGCAGTCAACTCTATTGGGATGGCCCCGGGCACTTTGGAGGTTTATCATCCTATTTCTAGGTTTGTGGCCAATGGAATGGGCAGAATTCCCAGGTACAGTCCTCAGGTTTGGCTCCAAGAACCTGTGCCTGTAGGTTTTGTGGGCCAGGGCTGTGGGGACAGTTGTCTGAAAACACAAACTCGGCTTAGGTTTCGGGTCGTAGGTATTGCAGGACTGATCTACAGACAGTGAGGAGAACTCTTCACGATATGAACAAGGGGGCAAGTGTGAGACGCTTGCTCAAGATTTTGTCTCTGGATATTGTTTCACTGATGGCCGTGGAATGTCCGGGTGGCCTCATGGGCCATGGACGAGTCTTCCTCTCTGGGCATTTGGCCCGATCCGAAGAGTTTGGGGTTATTCTTTGAGATGGGAGGAGTTGGTTTTGTTTTGTTTTTACCTCAGGTGTCCCACCAAAAGAGAGTTTCCAGAGCAGAGCCCTGGGGAGGGCGAGGGGACAACCAGAAAGCTGGTTAAAACTTGGGGCCTAGGGGCATGGCAAGCCCATTATGACGTCTAATGGTCCAGCCACTGAGAGGACTTACTAGAGGACAGGACTCACGCTGAGGGTCACAATGCGAGTTTGTGCCCTCTTCGTACTTAAGCATTGGCGGGGCATAATGTGTCAGGGTAAGGGTCAGTGTCAGCGTTTGCGTTAGGGTTTGGGGCAGGCTCACAGTCAGTGTCAGGGTCAGGGTTAGTGGTTACTGTTAGGGTTAGCCCCGCTCCTGGGTCATGGACCCATCCGTTCAGGGTCTCAGGATAAACCCTGTGCAGAAGGGTGTAGACCCTCCACCCGATCCCACTTAACCAGCCTTAAACTGGTGTGTGAACATAACTTGCCCACCAGACATCTAAACCCTCATCAGCCTGATCCTGCTTGGGGCATCTCCTCCCACGATGGCATGGCAAGGTCCTCTTTACACACAGACACACAGACACCCAGAGGCACACACACACACACAGAAATGGGGAAGAGACCTAGGGCTACACCCGTGGATCAGAAGGTGTGGGACTCTCTGACTCTGAGCCCCCTGGTGTCACCTTTTGATTTTATTAGCCAAAGGGTCTGAGGCATTGGGGAAACATGATATGACCTGAAGGGAGGTGACGTGTCTGGCGGGCGAGCTCTCTTCTCCCTGCATCCTCTCGGCTTCAGTACAGCAGAAGAACATGTCGCTTCCTTTAGGATGTGCCTAGAAATGAGCTGGGCAGGGGGTTTTTCTCTGTAATGGGTTGCCTGGATACGTGGGTTCCAATTCCGTTGGGCTCTGTCGTCAGGGAAGTGAGGTCACCACTGCCTGGGGGCTCCTTACCGAACTTCCTGCTGTACCAGAGCTCCCTGAGCCACCGGTGCGCAAGCTGCTCAGGCTCACACTCCACTCAATGCAGTGCCCATCCAGTGACCCCCATTCAGACTCCACCCAGCCCTTGGGAGGCCTGGGTGCAGCTGTTGTCCCCGCTGGAGGCAACAGAGCTGGGTTTAGACTAGGTTAGTGTTAGGGTTAGGGTTAACAAAGACTTAGGGTCAGGGTTAGGTTTAGACGTCGTTGGGGTCAGCGTTAGCTTAAGGCTTAGGGTAGGGGTCAGGGTTAGGGTTAGGTTCATGGTTAGGTTTAGGGTCAGGCTCACAGTAGGGTCACGGTTAGCGTAACGGTCAGAGTCAGGGTCAGGGTCAGTGTTAGGGTGACAGGTTTAGGGTCAGGTTCAGGGTCATGGTCAGATTTAGGGTCAGGTTCAAGTTTTGGTTTGGGGGCAAGGTTCATGTCAGGGTGAGGGTTAGGTTTGGGACAGGTTTAGTGTCAGGGTTAGGGTCAGGGTCAGGGTTGGGTTCATGGTTATGGTAAGGTCAGCTTTATGTTTAGGATCTGTTTTATGAGTAGGTTCAGAATCAGGGTTAGCTTTAGGGTTACGATTCTGTTCAGGATCTTGGATTGGTTCAGAGTTAGGTGTACATTCAGGGTTAGGGTCAGTGTTAAGGTCAAGGCCAGGGTAAGGTTTAAGGTTAAGGTCTGACATAGGCAAAGTTCAGAGATAGGGTTATGATCAGGGTCAGGTAGAGGGTCAGGATTATTGTTAAAGTGGGGTTAGGGTTAGGGCTAGGTAGGTTGAGGGTTAGGGTTAGACCAGGTTAGGGTCAGTGTCAGTGATAATGTTAGGGGTTAGTTTTAGGGTTAGGTTCAGCATTAGGTTTCGGGTCAGGGCCCGTGTTAGTGTCAGGGTCAGGGTTACGTTTAGGGTTAGAGTTAGGGTCAGGCTCACATTCAGTGTCAGGGTTATGGTTAGGGTCAGGGTCAGGGTCACTGTTAGGGTCAGGGTTACGTTTCTGGTGTTTGCCTGGGTCAGGGTCAGGGGCAAGTCTAGGGCAGTGTCAGGTTTACGGTCAGGATCAGGTTTTGTTTTAATGTCCACATTCGGGTCAGCGACAGGGTTATATCGTTGTCAGTGTTAGGGTCATGGTTAAGTTTCGGCTCAGGGCCAGGATCAGGTATAGGGTCAGGGTCTGGTATAGGCAAAGTTCAGAGATAGGGTTATGATCATAGTCAAGTATAGGGTCAAAGTTAAAGTTAAAGTTTAGGGTTAGTGCTAGGGTTAGCGTTTGGTTGACGGTTCGGGTTAGAACTTGTTAGGATCAGGGTCCGTGGTAGGGTTAGGGATAGTGTTAGGGTTGGGTTCAGCGATAGGATTCTGGGGAGGGCCCGTGTTAGTGTCAGGGTCAGGGTTGCATTTAGGGTTAGAGTTAGGGTCAGGCTGACAGTCAGGGTCAGGTTTAGCGTTCAGGTCAGGGTCAGGGTCACTGCCAGGGTCAGGGTTAGATTTATGGTCATGGTCTGGTTCAGGGTCAGGGTGAAGTCTTGGGCCAGTGTCAGGTTTACGGTCTGGATCAGGTATTGGTTTAAAGTCCACATTCAGGTCAGCGACAGGGTTATGTAGTGGTCAGTGTTAGGGTCATGGTTAGGTTTAGGCTCAGGGCCAGGGTCACGTATAGGGTCAGGGTCTGGTATAGGCAAAGTTCAGGGTTAGGGTTATGATCATAGTCAGGTATAGGGTCAGGGTTATTGTTAAATTTAGGGTTAGTGTTAGGGTTAGCGTTTGGTTGACGTTTAGGGTTAGAGCTTGTTAGGATCAGGGTCTGTGGTAGGGTTAGTGGTTAGTGTTAGGGTTGGGACCAGCGATAGGATTCGGGGGAGGGCCCGTGTTAGTGTCAGGGTCAGGGTTACATTTAGGGTTAGTGTTAGGGTCAGACTCACAGTCAGGGTCAGGTTTAGTGTTCAGGTCAGGGTTGGCGTCACTGTTAGCGTCAGGGTTAGATTTATGGTCATGGTCTGGGTGAGGGTCATGGTGAAGTTTAGCGCCAGTGTCAGGTTTAGGGTCAGGTATAGGTATTGGTTTAAAGTCCACATTCGGGTCAGGGACAGGATTGTGTAGTGGTCAGTGTTAGTGTCATGGTTAGGATAAGGGTCAGGGTCAGGGTCAGGTGAAGGTCAGGGCCAGGGTCAGGTTTAGGGTCAGGATTTGGTATAGGGTCAATGTTTGGTTCAGTGTCACAGTTAGGTTTGTCGGTAGCTTTTGGGATTGGGGTTAGAGTTAGAGTTAGAAGTAGGGTTATGGTTAGGGTTAGCATTAGACAACGTAAGGTCAGGGTTAGGATTTGGTTTAGGGTAGGGGTTAGTGTTAGGGTCAGGGTCAGCGTTAGGTTTAGGTTCAGGGTACGTATTAGGGTCATGGTTAGAGATACATTTAGGTTTAGGGTTAGGGTCAGGCTCACAGTCACGGTCATGGGTAGGGTTAGGGTCAGGGTTATGTCAGCGTCAGGGTTAGGATTAGGGTCATGGTCAGGGTCATGGTTAGTTATGAGTCTTGGTTAGAGTAATATCAATGTTAGGTTTAGGTTCAGGGACCACATCAGGGCCAGTGTCAGGCTTAGGTTTAGGTTTAGGGTTCCGGTCAGGATCACAGATAGGGTCAGGGTCAGGGTCAAGGTTTGGGTTAGGGTTTGGGGAAGGCTCATAGTCAGTGTCAGGGTCAGGATTAGTGGTTACTGTTAGGGTTAGCCCCGCTCCTGGGTCATGGACCCATCCGTTCAGGGTCTCAGGATAAACCCTGGGCAGAAGGGTGTAGACCCTCCCCCGATCCCCCTTAACCAGCCTTAAACCGGGGTGTGAACATAACTTGCCCACCAGACATCTAAACCCTCATCAGCCTGATCCTGCTTTTGGCATCTCCACCCACGATGGCATGGCCAGGTCCTCTTTACACACAGACACACGGACACCCAGAGGCACACACACACACACACACACACACACACACACACACACACAGATCTGGAGGAGACCTAGGTCTACACTGGTTGATCATAAGGTGTGGGACTCTCTGTCTCTGAGCCCCCTGGTGTCACCTTTTGATTTTTTTAGCCAAAGGGCCTTGGGCGTTGGGGAAACCTGATATGAACTGCCATGGAGGGGATGTAACTGGCGGACGAGCTCTCTTCTCCTTGCATCCTCTCGGCTTCAGTACAGCAGAAGAACATGTCGCTTCCTTTAGGATTTGCTTTGAAATGAGCTTGGATGGGGGATTTTCTCTGTAATGGCGTGCCTGGATACAAAGGTTCCAATTCTGTTGGGTTCTGTCGTCAGGCAAGTGAGTTCAACACTGCCTGGGGGCTCCTTACCAAACTTCCTGCTTCACCAGAGCTCCCTGAGCCACCGTTCCCAAGTTGCTCAAGGCTCACCCGCCACTTAATGCAGTGCCAATCCAATGACCCCCATACAGCCTCCCCCAAGCTTCTGGGAGACCTGGGTGCAGCTGTTCTCCCCGCTGGAGGCAACAGAGCTGGGTATAGACTAGGTTAGTGTTAGGGTTAGAGTTAAGAAAGACTTAGGATCAGGGTTAGGGTTAGACGTCATTGGGGTCAGGGTTAGCGTAAGGCTTAGGGTAGGGGTCAGGGTTAGGGTTAGGTTCATGGTTAGGTTTAGGGTCAGGCTCACAGTAGGGTCACGGTTAAGGTTATGGTCAGAGTCAGGGTCAGGGTCAGTGTTAGTGATGGTTAGGTTTAGGTTCAGGTTCAGGGTCATGGTCAGATTTAGGGTCAGGTTCAAGTTTAGGTTTGGGGGCAAGGTTCATGTCAGGGTCAGGGTTAGGTTTGGGACAGGTTTAGTGTCAGGGTTAGGTTCAGGTTCAGGGTTAGGTTCATGGTTATGGTAAGGTCAGCTTTATGTTTAGGTTCTGTTTTATGTGTAGGTTCAGGATCAGGGTTAGCTTTAGTGTTATGATTCTGTCAGGATCATGGATTGGGTGAGAGTTAGGTTTACAGTCAGGGTTAGGGTCAGTGTTAAGGTCAAAGCCATGGTCAGGTTTAAGGTTAAGGTCTGACATAGGCAAAGTTCAGAGTTAGGGTTATGATCAGGTTCAGGGAGAGGGTCAGGATTATTGTTAAGTGGGGTTAGGGTTAGGGTTAGGGTTAGAGGTATGTTGAGGGCTAGGGTTAGACCGGGTTAGGGTCAGGGTCAGTGATAATGTTAGGGGTTACTTTTAGGGTTAGGTTCAGCGTTAGGTTTTGGGTCAGGGCCCGTGTTAGTGTCAGGGTCAGGGTTACGGTTAGGGTTAGAGTTAGGGTCAGGCTCACAGTCAGGGTCAGGTTCAGTGTTCAGGTCAGGGTCGGGTCACTATACAGTCAGGGTAAGATTCACAGAAACAGCTGAAAGCAATCTGGTCAGACAGAGCCAAGGGCTGGAGGGATTTTCAAAATGACAAAAACAGAACCAAATCTAACCAAAACAAAAATCAAAACCAATGGCCAAGATTTCAAGGTTGCTACTAAAGGTATGACATTCTCCTAAGACATGCGAGTTGCTTGATCACTTTATTTATATATTTATATTTAAAGAAGAAGGAACTATTTCATGCAGCAAATCCACGTTGGTTAAAAATTACCAGATATGGGGGCTCCTGGGTGGCTCAGTGGTTTAGGTCTCTGCCTTCGGCTCAGGTCATGATTTCAGGGTCCTGGGATGGAGCCCCACATCGGGCTCTCTGCTCAGCGGGGAGCCTGCTTCCCCCCTCTCTCTCTCTGCCTCCCTCTCTACCTACTTGTGGTCTGTCTGTCAAATGGGTAAATAAGATCTTTGAAAAAAGAATTACTAGATGTGAAATACATCGAGGGTATGGGAAGGAAAATGATTTCACCTGATCTGACTAGGAAGTGGTTGAAGCCTGAATTAAAGTGCTATAAAAAGAGTAAAGACCTGGGAAATATATGGGGTAAAAATCCCTATAAAAACAGCAATAATAACTGGCTGACTTTATTGATCCAGATCCTGCGGTAGGCAAAGAAGAGCTGGTTTAAGCCAGAGGATGATCTCCGTTTGTCTTCATGATCTGGCATTTCCTGCAAGCCAGGCATGGGGCTCTGCACTAGAGATGCAAATGTTGAGGGCCCTCATTGTCCCTTTTCTCTTCTCAGGGGGACAACGGGCATGTCCATGGTGCAGTGTGACAGGCTTTACCACAGGGAGATAATAGACTGCCAAGGGTAGGTGGGAGCTGGGAAAAGCCACTTAGGAACAGATTTTCAGGGGAGGTGATAGACAAGGGCAAAGCGAAGAATGAGGATGAGTGTGTCAAGTTTCAAAGTGCCAAAAGGCAGCACAGAGCATTCGGCAAACTACAGCAAGTTCATGACAACCAACAGCTGATCTGGCAGCATCACCTGGGGATGGAGGCTGAGCCCCAGGGTTAACACTGGGGGTGAGAGGGTTTGTATACTATGGCGAGAAGGTGAGGTACTACACTGTGGGGGCACAGGGAGCCCCCGGACGATTTCAAATATCAGAATCGTAACCATAATAGAGTATTTAATTGCATCCTAGCTTTCATCAAGTGTAAGATGCACTATAGTTTATGTTCGACTAAGAAAGAGAAATGCTGTCAATTGAACTAGGATATGTCATCAACTGCAAGGTGAGTGCCACCTTAAGAGATATTAAAATGGGGGGGGGGATAAAGCTAAGAACAAGTAAATTGTGGTAGTAAAATAATTAAGAAAGATCCAACACTTGGATCAACTAAAGAAGTGATTATTGCTTACCATGTGCCCCAAACTATTTAAAGTCGGAGAACAAGAGACGTGCTCATTTTGATGCCCCGCAGCTGTTAGACCCAAAATACAGAGGGCAGTAGCCAACGACCAGCAGGCCCCAAGTGCCATGTGCAGACTCTAAGAGCAACTGCCTTTGAAAGAGGAAACGGTTGAGAGTGGCTTTCTGAGGTAGAGAATTACTAGCTGGGAAAGTAGGTCAATTGACACAGAATCGGAATTGATGCCCCTACATTAAAGAGTTGGTGAAACTTCCCTTCTCAGAGATCTTGAGGCTCCTCAGAAACGAATTTTTCATTTTGGACAGAACATTCAGGATAAATATGATCTGTTTGAGTTCCTGGTTCTCTCATCCGGACTGTTTCTTAGGCTTCACTGGCACAAGAAAAGGGTTTTATAATCCAGTGTAAATCGTGACAAAAGCAAAGCACGGGATCTATGAAAAACTAAGCACTCAGAGGAGAGCAACAGATAAAGGGCCAGGCCGACCTGACCCTGCAGGATAGGTAAGGTTAGTCTGGCAACAGGGGTAGAGGGGAAGTGCCCATTTCCTGCTAGATGAGCTAGAGAAGACCCTTCCGGAGAGACCACCAGAAGAGGAGAGCAGTAGGTGCTAATGATGAAAAATA
Organism: Mustela nivalis; assembly: GCF_964662115.1. NCBI lineage: Eukaryota > Metazoa > Chordata > Mammalia > Carnivora > Mustelidae > Mustela > Mustela nivalis. The sequence continues at coordinate 201,582 of NW_028135770.1, read as the reverse complement.
TTTTAATCAGCAGAGATGGTCAAAATGACAAAGTTCCATGATCAGAGTAAACATATGGGATTTAAAAATAAAAAATAAAAAAAATTTTTTAAAGGACTTTTTTTTTTAAAAGGAATTTAAACAAAAGACCTTTTTAAGAGACAGTTGGCTGTTTAAAGCAAATATACAACTCACTGAGAGAATCGCCGCATTATTTGTTGGGGTAGAAAGGACCTGGAATGTACAAAGACCCATTCTGCAGAGAAAAAATTAGAATCACTAACAGGCCTCATGCCTTGCACAGCCAGTGGCTAGAATCCCTGCCTCATGAGACCCTGTGCTAGAAGGCCGCTAGAACCATCACAACTATGTTAGTCTTTCTTGGAAGCCAACAAGTGTTTGCCCAGTTAAGAGCACGGTAACAATCAGTCACGTTATGTTATAATGATTGTCGATGTCTTTAAAAGCCTTGTCAAGTTCCTTTTTGAGTAACCTTCACCCACCCTTAGAGAAATTTATCTTTGGTTCACCTCTATGAAATACCTCATTGTTGTTCCACATTTACTATAGCCGTAAAACAAAAACAAAAATTAAAAAAAGCTTCTTATTAACAGAGTGTTCAGAAGGGGCGCCACTGTAAACAATGAGAGTTTTCGCTGCCGGGACAATTTTGTTGCAGAAACAGCTGAAAGCAATCAGGTCAGACAGAGCCAAGGGCTGGAGCGATTTTTAAAATGACAAAAACCGAACCAAATCTAACCAAAACAAAAATCAAAACCAATGGCCAAGATTTCAAGTTTGCTACTAAAGGTATGTCATTCTCCTAAGACATGCGAGTGACCTGATCACTTTATTTATATATTTATATTTGAAGAAGAAGGAACTATTTGATGCAGCAAATCCACGTTGGTTAAAAATTACCAGACATGGGGGCTGCTGGGTTGCTCAGTGGTTTTGGCCTCTGCCTTCGGCTCAGGTCATGATTTCAGGGTCCTGGGATGGAGCCCCACATAGGGCTCTCTGCATAGCGGGGAGCCTGCTTCCCCCCTCTCTCTGCCTCCCTCTCTACCTACCTGTGATCTGTCTGTCAAATGGGTAAATAAGATCTTTAAAAAAAGAATTACTAGATGTGAAATACATCGAGGGTATGGGAAGGAAAATGATTTCACCTGATCTGACTAGGAAGTGGTTGAAGCCTGAATTAAAGTGCCACAAAAAGAGTAGAGACCTGGGAAATAAATGGGGTAAAAATCCCTAGAAAACCAGCAATAATAACTGGCTGCTCTTTATTGATCCAGATCCTGCAGTAGGCAAAGAAGAGCTGGTTTTAGCCAGAAAATGATCTCCGTTTGTCTTCATGATCTGGCATGTCCTGCAAGCCAGGCATGAAGCTGTGCACTAGAGCTGCAAATGCTGGGGGCCCTCATTGTCCCTTTTCTCTTCTCAGGGGGACAACGGGCATGTCCATGGTGCAGTGTGACAGGCTTTACCACAGGGAGATAAAGGGTAGGTAAAAGCTGGGAAAAGCCACTTAGGAACAGATTTTCAGGGGAGGTGATAGACAAGGGCAAAGCGAAGAATGAGGATGAGTGTTTCAAGTTTCAAAGTGCCAGGAGGCAGCACAGTGCATTCGGGAAACTACAGCAAGTTCATGACAACCGACAGCTGATCTGGCAGCATCACCTGGGGATGGAGCCTGAGCCCCGGGGTTAACACTGGGTGTGAGAGGGTCTGTATACAATGGCGAGCAGGTGATGTACTACACTGTGGGGGCACAGGGAGCCCCCGGAGGATTTCAAATATCAGAATCGTAACCATAATAGAGTATTTAATTGCATCCTAGCTTTCATCAAGTGTAAGATGCACTATAGTTTATGTTCGACTAAGAAAGAGAAATGCTGTCAGTTGAACTAGAATATGTCATCAAGTGCAAGGTGAGTGCCACCTTAAGAGATATAAAAATGGGGGAGGATTAATCTTAGAACAAGTAAATTGTGGTAGTAAAATAATTAAGAAAGATCCAAACTTGGATCAACTAAAGAAGTGATTATTGCTTACCATGTGCCCCAAACTATTTAAAGTCGGAGAACAAGAGACGTGCTCATCTTGATGCCCCGCAGCTGTTAGACCCAAAATACAGAGGGCAGTAGCCAACGACCAGCAGGCCCCAAGTGCCATGTGCAGACTCTAAGAGCAACTGCCTTTGAAAGAGGAAACAGTTGAGAGTGGGCTTTCTGAGGTAGAGAATTACTAGCTGGGAAAGTAGGTCAATTGACACAGAATCGGAATTGATGCCCCTACATGACAGAGTTGGTGAAACTTCCCTTCTCAGAGATCTTGAGGCTCCTCAGAAACGAATTTTTCATTTTGGACAGATCATGCATGATAAATATGATCTGTTTGAGTTCCTGGTTCTATCATTAGGACTGTTTCTTAGGCTTCACTGGTACAAGAAAGGATTTTGATAATCCAGGTAAATCCTGACAAAAGCAAGCACGGGATCTATGAAAATCTAACCACTCAGAGGAGAACAACAGATATAGGGCCAGGCCGACCTGACCCTGCAGGATAGGTAAGGTTAGTCTGGCAACAGGGGTAGAGGGGAAGTGCCCATCTCCTGCTAGAAGAGCTAGAGAAGACCCTTTCCAGAGAGACCACCAGGAGAGGAGATCAGTAGGTGCTGATGATGAAGAATATTTTAATCAGCAGAGAATGTCAAAATGACAAAGTTCCACGATCAGAGTAAACATATGGGATAAAAAATAAAAAATAAAGAAAAAAGATTTCTTTGAAAGGACTTTTTTTTAAAGGAATTTAATCAAAAGTCCTTTTAAAGAGACAGTTGGCTGTTTAAACCAATAGCACAACTCACTGAGAGAATCGCCGCATTATTTATTGGGGTAGAAAGGACCTGGAATGTAGAAAGACCTATTCTGCAGAGGAAAAAATAGAATCACTAACAGGCCTCATGCCTTGCACAGCCAGTGGCTAGAATCCCTGCCTCATGAGACCCTGTGCTAGAAGGACGCTAGAACCATCTCAACTATGTTAGTCTTTCTTGGAAGCCAACAAGTGTTTGCCCAGTTAAGAGCACGGTAACAATCAGTCACGTTATGTTATAATGATTGTCGATATCTTTAAAAGCCTTGTCAAGTTCCTTTTTGAGTAACCTTCACCCACACTTAGAGAAATTTATCTGTGGTTCACCTCTTTGAAATACCTCATTGTTGTTCCACATTTACCATAGCCGAAAAACAAAAACAAAAACAAAAAAAACTTTTTATTAACAGAGTGTTCAGAAGGGGCGCCACTGTAAACAATGAGAGTTTTCGCTGCCGGGACAATTCTGTTTCAGAAACAGCTGAAAGCATTCAGGTCAGACAGAGCCAAGGGCTGGAGCGATTTTTAAAATGACAAAAACTGAACCAAATCTAACCAAAACAAAAATCAAAACCAATGGCCAAGATTTCAAGTTTGCTACTAAAGTTATGACATTCTCGTAAGACATGCGAGTGACTTGATCACTTTATTTATATATTTATATTTGAAGAAGAAGGAACTATTTGATGCAGCAAATCCACGTTGGTTAAAAATTACCAGATATGGGGGCTCCTGGGTGGCTCAGTGTTTTAGGCCTCTGCCTTCGGCTCAGGTCATGATTTCAGGGTCCTGGGATGGAGCCCCACATCGTGCTCTCTGCTCAGCAGGGAGCCTGCTTCCCCCCTCTCTTCCTGCCTCCCTCTCTACCTACTTGAGATCTGTCTGTCAAATGGGTAAATAAGATCTTTAAAAAAAGAATTACTAGATGTGAAATACATCGAGGGTATGGGAAGGAAAATGATTTCACCTGATCTGACTAGGAAGTGGTTGAAGCCTGAATTAAAGTGCTACAAAAAGAGTAAAGACCTGGGAAATATATGGGGTAAAAATCCCTAGAAAACCAGCAATAATAACTGGCTGCTCTTTATTGATCCAGATCCTGCAGTAGGCAAAGAAGAGCTGGTTTTAGCCAGAGGATGATCTCCGTTTGTCTTCATGATCTGGCATTTCCTACAAGCCAGGCATGGGGCTCGGACTAGAGCTGCAAATGATGGGGGCCCTCATTGTCCCTTTTCTCTTCTCAGGGGGACAACGGGCATGTCCATGGTGCAGTGTGACAGGCTTTACCACAGGGAGATAATAGACTGCCAAGGGTAGGTGGGAGCTGGGAAAAGCCACTTAGGAACAGATTTTCAGGGGAGGTGATAGACAAAGAATAGCGAAGAATGAGGATGAGTGTGTCAAGTTTCAAAGGGCCAGGAGGCAGCACAGTGCATTCGGGAAACTACAGCAAGTTCATGACAACCGACAGCTGATCTGGCAGCATCACCTGGGGATGGAGGCTGAGCCCCGGGGTTAACACTGGGGGTGAGAGGGTTTGTATACTATGGCAAGGAGGTGAGGTACTACACTGTGGGGGCACAGGGAGCTAACGGAGGATTTCAAATATCAGAATCGTAACCATAATAGAGTATTTAATTGCATCCTAGCTTTCATCAAGGGTAAGATGCACTGTAGTTTATGTTCGACTAAGAAAGTGAAATGCTGTCAGTTAAACTAGGATATGTCATCAAGTGCAAGGTGAGTGCCACCTTAACAGATATTAAAATGGGGGGGAGGGGACAAATCTTAGAACAAGTAAATTGTGGTAGTAAAATAATTAAGAAAGATCCAACACTTGGATCAACTAAAGAAGTGATTATTGCTTACCATGTGCCCCAAAGTATATTAAGTACTAGAACAAGAGACGTGCTCATCTTGATGTCCCACAGCTGTTAGACCCAAGGTACAGAGGGCAGTAGCCAATGACCAACAGGCCCCAAGTGCCATGTGCAGACTCTAAGAGCAACTGCCTTTGAAAGAGGAAACGATTGAGAGTGGGCTTTCTGAGGTAGAGAATTACTAGCTGGGAAAGTAGGACAATTGACACAGAATCAGAATTCATGCCCTACATGACAGTTGGTGAAACTTCCCTTCTCAGAGATCTTGAGGCTCCTCAGAAACGAATTTTTCATTTTGGACAGATCCTTCAGGATAAATATGATCTGTTTGAGTTCCTGGTTCTCTCATTAGGACTGTTTCTTAGGCTTCACGGGCACAAGAAAAGGATTTTGATAATCCAGGTAAATCCTGACAAGAGCAAAGCATGGGATCTATGAAAATCTAACCACTCAGAGGAGAACAACAGATAAAGGGCCAGGCCGACCTGACCCTGCAGGATAGGTAAGGTTAGTCTGGCAACAGGGGTAGAGGGGAAGTGCCCATCTCCTGCTAGAAGAGCTAGAGAAGACCCTTTCCAGAGAGACCACCAGGAGAGGAGAGCAGTAGGTGCTGATGATGAAGAATATTTTAATCAGCAGAGAATGTCAAAATGACAAAGTTCCACGATCAGAGTAAACATATGGGATAAAAAATAAAAAATAAAGAAAAAAGATTTCTTTGAAAGGACTTTTTTTTAAAGGAATTTAATCAAAAGTCCTTTTAAAGAGACAGTTGGCTGTTTAAACCAATAGCACAACTCACTGAGAGAATCGCCGCATTATTTATTGGGGTAGAAAGGACCTGGAATGTAGAAAGACCTATTCTGCAGAGGAAAAAATAGAATCACTAACAGGCCTCATGCCTTGCACAGCCAGTGGCTAGAATCCCTGCCTCATGAGACCCTGGGCTAGAAGGCCGCTAGAACCATCTCAACTATGTTAGTCTTTCTTGGAAGCCAACAAGTGTTTGCCCAGTGAAGAGCACGGTAACAATCAGTCACGTTATGTTATAATGATTGTCGATATCTTTAAAAGCCTTGTCAAGTTCCTTTTTGAGTAACCTTCACCCACCTTTAGAGAAATTTATCTGTGGTTCACCTCTTTGAAATACCTCATTGTTGTTCCACATTTACCATAGCCGAAAAACAAAAACAAAAACAAAAAAAACTTTTTATTAACAGAGTGTTCAGAAGGGGCGCCACTGTAAACAATGAGAGTTTTCGCTGCCGGGACAATTTTGTTTCAGAAACAGCTGAAAGCATTCAGGTCAGACAGAGCCAAGGGCTGGAGCGATTTTTAAAATGACAAAAACCGAACCAAATCTAACCAAAACAAAAATCAAAACCAATGGCCAAGATTTCAAGTTTGCTACTAAAGGTATGACATTCTCCTAAGACATGCGAGTGACTTGATCACTTTATTTATATATTTATATTTGAAGAAGAAGGAACTATTTGATGCAGCAAATCCACGTTGGTTAAAAATTACCAGATATGGGGGCTCCTGGGTGGCTCAGTGGTTTAGGCCTCTGCCTTCGGCTCAGGTCATGATTTCAGGGTCCTGGAATGGAGCCCCACATCGTGCTCTCTGCTCAGCGGGGAGCCTGCTTCCCCCCTCTCTCTCTGCCTCCCTCTCTACCTACTTGAGATCTGTCTGTCAAATGGGTAAATAAGATCTTTAAAAAAAGAATTACTAGATGTGAAATACATCGAGGGTATGGGAAGGAAAATGATTTCACCTGATCTGACTAGGAAGTGGTTGAAGCCTGAATTAAAGTGCTATAAAAAGAGTAAAGACCTGGAAAATATATGGGGTAAAAATCCCTAGAAAACCAGCAATAATAACTGGCTGCTCTTTATTGATCCAGATCCTGCGGTAGGCAAAGAAGAGCTGGTTTTAGCCAGAGGATGATCTCCGTTTGTCTTCATGATCTGGCATTTCCTACAAGCCAGGCATGGGGCTCGGACTAGAGCTGCAAATGATGGGGGCCCTCATTGTCCCTTTTCTCTTCTCAGGGGGACAACGGGCATGTCCATGGTGCAGTGTGAAAGGCTTTACCACAGGGAGATAATAGACTGACAAGGGTAGGTGGGAGCTGGGAAAAGCCACTTAGGAACAGATGTGCAGGGGAGGTGATAGACAAAGCAAAGCGAAGAATGAGGATGAGTGTTTCAAGTTTCAAAGGGCCAGGAGGCAGCACAGTGCATTCGGGAAACTACAGCAAGTTCATGACAACCGACAGCTGATCTGGCAGCATCACCTGGGGATGGAGGCTGAGCCCCGGGGTTAACACTGGGGGTGAGAGGGTTTGTATACTATGGCAAGGAGGTGAGGTACTACACTGTGGGGGCACAGGGAGCTAACGGAGGATTTCAAATATCAGAATCATAAACATAATAGAGTATTTAATTGCATCCTAGCTTTCATCAAGGGTAAGATGCACTGTAGTTTATGTTCGACTAAGAAAGTGAAATGCTGTCAGTTAAACTAGGATATGTCATCAAGTGCAAGGTGAGTGCCACCTTAACAGATATTAAAATGGGGGGGGGGACAAATCTTAGAACAAGTAAATTGTGGTAGTAAAATAATTAAGAAAGATCCAACACTTGGATCAACTAAAGAAGTGATTATTGCTTACCATGTGCCCCAAAGTATATTAAGTACTAGAACAAGAGACGTGCTCATCTTGATGTCCCGCAGCTGTTAGACCCAAGGTACAGAGGGCAGTAGCCAATGACCAACAGGCCCCAAGTGCCATGTGCAGACTCTAAGAGCAACTGCCTTTGAAAGAGGAAACGATTGAGAGTGGGCTTTCTGAGGTAGAGAATTACTAGCTGGGAAAGTAGGACAATTGACACAGAATCAGAATTCATGTCCTACATGACAGAGTTGGTGAAACTTCCCTTCTCAGAGATCTTGAGGCTCCTCAGAAACGAATTTTTCATTTTGGACAGATCCTTCAGGATAAATATGATCTGCTTGAGTTCCTGGTTCTCTCATTAGGACTGTTTCTTAGGCTTCACTGGCACAAGAAAAGGATTTTGATAATCCAGGTAAATTTTGAAAAAAGCAAAGCATGGGATCTATGAAAATCTAACCACTCAGAGGAGAACAACAGATAAAGGGCCAGGCCGACCTGACCCTGCAGGATAGGTAAGGTTAGTCTGGCAACAGGGGTAGAGGGGAAGTGCCCATCTCCTGCTAGAAGAGCTAGAGAAGACCCTTTCCAGAGAGACCACCAGGAGAGGAGATCAGTAGGTGCTGATGATGAAGAATATTTTAATCAGCAGAGAATGTCAAAATGACAAAGTTCCACGATCAGAGTAAACATATGGGATAAAAAATAAAAAATAAAGAAAAAAGATTTCTTTGAAAGGACTTTTTTTTAAAGGAATTTAATCAAAAGTCCTTTTAAAGAGACAGTTGGCTGTTTAAACCAATAGCACAACTCACTGAGAGAATCGCCGCATTATTTATTGGGGTAGAAAGGACCTGGAATGTAGAAAGACCTATTCTGCAGAGGAAAAAATAGAATCACTAACAGGCCTCATGCCTTGCACAGCCAGTGGCTAGAATCCCTGCCTCATGAGACCCTGTGCTAGAAGGCCGCTAGAACCATCTCAACTATGTTAGTCTTTCTTGGAAGCCAACAAGTGTTTGCCCAGTGAAGAGCACGGTAACAATCAGTCACGTTATGTTATAATGATTGTCGATATCTTTAAAAGCCTTGTCAAGTTCCTTTTTGAGTAACCTTCACCCACCTTTAGAGAAATTTATCTGTGGTTCACCTCTTTGAAATACCTCATTGTTGTTCCACATTTACCATAGCCGAAAAACAAAAACAAAAACAAAAAACTTTTTATTAACAGAGTGTTCAGAAGGGGCGCCACTGTAAACAATGAGAGTTTTCGCTGCCGGGACAATTTTGTTTCAGAAACAGCTGAAAGCATTCAGGTCAGACAGAGCCAAGGGCTGGAGCGATTTTTAAAATGACAAAAACTGAACCTAATCTAACCAAAACAAAAATCAAAACCAATGGCCAAGATTTCAAGTTTGCTACTAAAGGTATGACATTCTCCTAAGACATGCGAGTGACTTGATCACTTTATTTATATATTTATATTTGAAGAAGAAGGAACTATTTGATGCAGCAAATCCACGTTGGTTAAAAATTACCAGATATGGGGGCTCCTGGGTGGCTCAGTGGTTTAGGCCTCTGCCTTCAGCTCAGGTCATGATTTCAGGGTCCTGGGATGGAGCCCCACATCGTGCTCTTTGCTCAGCGGGGAGCCTGCGTCCCCCCTTTCTCTGCCTCCCTCTCTACCTACTTGAGATCTGTCTGTCAAATGGGTAAATAAGATCTTTAAAAAAAGAATTACTAGATGTGAAATACATCGAGGGTATGGGAAGGAAAATGATTTCACCTGATCTGACTAGGAAGTGGTTGAAGCCTGAATTAAAGTGCTATAAAAAGAGTAAAGACCTGGAAAATATATGGGGTAAAAATCCCTAGAAAACCAGCAATAATAACTGGCTGCTCTTTATTGATCCAGATCCTGCGGTAGGCAAAGAAGAGCTGGTTTTAGCCAGAGGATGATCTCCGTTTGTCTTCATGATCTGGCATTTCCTACAAGCCAGGCATGGGGCTCGGACTAGAGCTGCAAATGATGGGGGCCCTCATTGTCCCTTTTCTCTTCTCAGGGGGACAACGGGCATGTCCATGGTGCAGTGTGAAAGGCTTTACCACAGGGAGATAATAGACTGACAAGGGTAGGTGGGAGCTGGGAAAAGCCACTTAGGAATAGATTTTCAGGGGAGGTGATAGACAAAGCAAAGCGAAGAATGAGGATGAGTGTTTCAAGTTTCAAAGGGCCAGGAGGCAGCACAGTGCATTCGGGAAACTACAGCAAGTTCATGACAACCGACAGCTGATCTGGCAGCATCACCTGGGGATGGAGGCTGAGCCCCGGGGTTAACACTGGGGGTGAGAGGGTTTGTATACTATGGCAAGGAGGTGAGGTACTACACTGTGGGGGCACAGGGAGCTAACGGAGGATTTCAAATATCAGAATCGTAAACATAATAGAGTATTTAATTGCATCCTAGCTTTCATCAAGGGTAAGATGCACTGTAGTTTATGTTCGACTAAGAAAGTGAAATGCTGTCAGTTAAACTAGGATATGTCATCAAGTGCAAGGTGAGTGCCACCTTAACAGATATTAAAATGGGGGGGAGGGGACAAATCTTAGAACAAGTAAATTGTGGTAGTAAAATAATTAAGAAAGATCCAACACTTGGATCAACTAAAGAAGTGATTATTGCTTACCATGTGCCCCAAAGTATATTAAGTACTAGAACAAGAGACGTGCTCATCTTGATGTCCCGCAGCTGTTAGACCCAAGGTACAGAGGGCAGTAGCCAATGACCAACAGGCCCCAAGTGCCATGTGCAGACTCTAAGAGCAACTGCCTTTGAAAGAGGAAACGATTGAGAGTGGGCTTTCTGAGGTAGAGAATTACTAGCTGGGAAATTAGGACAATTGACACAGAATCAGAATTCATGCCCTACATGACAGAGTTGGTGAAACTTCCCTTCTCAGAGATCTTGAGGCTCCTCAGAAACGAATTTTTCATTTTGGACAGATCCTTCAGGATAAATATGATCTGTTTGAGTTCCTGGTTCTCTCATTAGGACTGTTTCTTAGGCTTCACTGGCACAAGAAAAGGATTTTGATAATCCAGGTAAATCCTGACAAAAGAAAAGCATGGGATCTATGAAAATCTAACCACTCACAGGAGAACAACAGATAAAGGGCCAGGCCGACCTGACCTTGCAGGATAGGTAAGGTTAGTCTGGCAACAGGGGTAGAGAGGAAGTGCCCATCTCCTGCTAGAAGAGCTAGAGAAGACCCTTTTCAGAGAGACCACCAGGAGAGGAGAGCAGTAGGTGCTGATGATGAAGAATATTTTAATCAGCAGAGAATGTCAAAATGACAAAGTTCCACGATCAGAGTAAACATATGGGATAAAAAATAAAAAATAAAGAAAAAAGATTTCTTTGAAAGGACTTTTTTTTAAAGGAATTTAATCAAAAGTCCTTTTAAAGAGACAGTTGGCTGTTTAAACCAATAGCACAACTCACTGAGAGAATCGCCGCATTATTTATTGGGGTAGAAAGGACCTGGAATGTAGAAAGACCTATTCTGCAGAGGAAAAAATAGAATCACTAACAGGCCTCATGCATTGCACAGCCAGTGGCTAGAATCCCTGCCTCATGAGACCCTGTGCTAGAAGGACGCTAGAACCATCTCAACTATGTTAGTCTTTCTTGGAAGCCAACAAGTGTTTGCCCAGTTAAGAGCACGGTAACAATCAGTCACGTTATGTTATAATGATTGTCGATATCTTTAAAAGCCTTGTCAAGTTCCTTTTTGAGTAACCTTCACCCACCTTTAGAGAAATTTATCTGTGGTTCACCTCTTTGAAATACCTCATTGTTGTTCCACATTTACCATAGCCGAAAAACAAAAACAAAAACAAAAAAACTTTTTATTAACATAGTGTTCAGAAGGGGCGCCACTGTAAACAATGAGAGTTTTCGCTGCCGGGACAATTTTGTTTCAGAAACAGCTGAAAGCATTCAGGTCAGACAGAGCCAAGGGCTGGAGCGATTTTTAAAATGACAAAAACCGAACCAAATCTAACCAAAACAAAAATCAAAACCAATGGCCAAGATTTCAAGTTTGCTACTAAAGGTATGACATTCTCCTAAGACATGCGAGTGACTTGATCACTTTATTTATATATTTATATTTGAAGAAGAAGGAACTATTTGATGCAGCAAATCCACGTTGGTTAAAAATTACCAGATATGGGGGCTCCTGGGTGGCTCAGTGGTTTAGGCCTCTGCCTTCAGCTCAGGTCATGATTTCAGGGTCCTGGGATGGAGCCCCACATCGTGCTCTCTGCTCAGCGGGGAGCCTGCTTCCCCCCTCTCTCTCTGCCTCCCTCTCTACCTACTTGAGATCTGTCTGTCAAATGGGTAAATAAGATCTTTAAAAAAAGAATTACTAGATGTGAAATACATCGAGGGTATGGGAAGGAAAATGATTTCACCTGATCTGACTAGGAAGTGGTTGAAGCCTGAATTAAAGTGCTATAAAAAGAGTAAAGACCTGGAAAATATATGGGGTAAAAATCCCTAGAAAACCAGCAATAATAACTGGCTGCTCTTTATTGATCCAGATCCTGCGGTAGGCAAAGAAGAGCTGGTTTTAGCCAGAGGATGATCTCCGTTTGTCTTCATGATCTGGCATTTCCTACAAGCCAGGCATGGGGCTCGGACTAGAGCTGCAAATGATGGGGGCCCTCATTGTCCCTTTACTCTTCTCAGGGGGACAACGGGCATGTCCATGGTGCAGTGTGAAAGGCTTTACCACAGGGAGATAATAGACTGACAAGGGTAGGTGGGAGCTGGGAAAAGCCACTTAGGAATAGATTTTCAGGGGAGGTGATAGACAAAGCAAAGCGAAGAATGAGGATGAGTGTTTCAAGTTTCAAAGGGCCAGGAGGCAGCACAGTGCATTCGGGAAACTACAGCAAGTTCATGACAACCGACAGCTGATCTGGCAGCATCACCTGGGGATGGAGGCTGAGCCCCGGGGTTAACACTGGGGGTGAGAGGGTTTGTATACTATGGCAAGGAGGTGAGGTACTACACTGTGGGGGCACAGGGAGCTAACGGAGGATTTCAAATATCAGAATCGTAAACATAATAGAGTATTTAATTGCATCCTAGCTTTCATCAAGGGTAAGATGCACTGTAGTTTATGTTCGACTAAGAAAGTGAAATGCTGTCAGTTAAACTAGGATATGTCATCAAGTGCAAGGTGAGTGCCACCTTAACAGATATTAAAATGGGGGGGGGACAAATCTTAGAACAAGTAAATTGTGGTAGTAAAATAATTAAGAAAGATCCAACACTTGGATCAACTAAAGAAGTGATTATTGCTTACCATGTGCCCCAAAGTATATTAAGTACTAGAACAAGAGACGTGCTCATCTTGATGTCCCGCAGCTGTTAGACCCAAGGTACAGAGGGCAGTAGCCAATGACCAACAGGCCCCAAGTGCCATGTGCAGACTCTAAGAGCAACTGCCTTTGAAAGAGGAAACGATTGAGAGTGGGCTTTCTGAGGTAGAGAATTACTAGCTGGGAAAGTAGGACAATTGACACAGAATCAGAATTCATGCCCTACATGACAGAGTTGGTGAAACTTCCCTTCTCAGAGATCTTGAGGCTCCTCAGAAACGAATTTTTCATTTTGGACAGATCCTTCAGGATAAATATGATCTGTTTGAGTTCCTGGTTCTCTCATTAGGACTGTTTCTTAGGCTTCACTGGCACAAGAAAAGGATTTTGATAATCCAGGTAAATCCTGACAAAAGAAAAGCATGGGATCTATGAAAATCTAACCACTCACAGGAGAACAACAGATAAAGGGCCAGGCCGACCTGACCTTGCAGGATAGGTAAGGTTAGTCTGGCAACAGGGGTAGAGAGGAAGTGCCCATCTCCTGCTAGAAGAGCTAGAGAAGACCCTTTTCAGAGAGACCACCAGGAGAGGAGAGCAGTAGGTGCTGATGATGAAGAATATTTTAATCAGCAGAGAATGTCAAAATGACAAAGTTCCACGATCAGAGTAAACATATGGGATAAAAAATAAAAAATAAAGAAAAAAGATTTCTTTGAAAGGACTTTTTTTTAAAGGAATTTAATCAAAAGTCCTTTTAAAGAGACAGTTGGCTGTTTAAACCAATAGCACAACTCACTGAGAGAATCGCCGCATTATTTATTGGGGTAGAAAGGACCTGGAATGTAGAAAGACCTATTCTGCAGAGGAAAAAATAGAATCACTAACAGGCCTCATGCATTGCACAGCCAGTGGCTAGAATCCCTGCCTCATGAGACCCTGTGCTAGAAGGACGCTAGAACCATCTCAACTATGTTAGTCTTTCTTGGAAGCCAACAAGTGTTTGCCCAGTTAAGAGCACGGTAACAATCAGTCACGTTATGTTATAATGATTGTCGATATCTTTAAAAGCCTTGTCAAGTTCCTTTTTGAGTAACCTTCACCCACCTTTAGAGAAATTTATCTGTGGTTCACCTCTTTGAAATACCTCATTGTTGTTCCACATTTACCATAGCCGAAAAACAAAAACAAAAACAAAAAAACTTTTTATTAACATAGTGTTCAGAAGGGGCGCCACTGTAAACAATGAGAGTTTTCGCTGCCGGGACAATTTTGTTTCAGAAACAGCTGAAAGCATTCAGGTCAGACAGAGCCAAGGGCTGGAGCGATTTTTAAAATGACAAAAACCGAACCAAATCTAACCAAAACAAAAATCAAAACCAATGGCCAAGATTTCAAGTTTGCTACTAAAGGTATGACATTCTCCTAAGACATGCGAGTGACTTGATCACTTTATTTATATATTTATATTTGAAGAAGAAGGAACTATTTGATGCAGCAAATCCACGTTGGTTAAAAATTACCAGATATGGGGGCTCCTGGGTGGCTCAGTGGTTTAGGCCTCTGCCTTCAGCTCAGGTCATGATTTCAGGGTCCTGGGATGGAGCCCCACATCGTGCTCTCTGCTCAGCGGGGAGCCTGCTTCCCCCCTCTCTCTCTGCCTCCCTCTCTACCTACTTGAGATCTGTCTGTCAAATGGGTAAATAAGATCTTTAAAAAAAGAATTACTAGATGTGAAATACATCGAGGGTATGGGAAGGAAAATGATTTCACCTGATCTGACTAGGAAGTGGTTGAAGCCTGAATTAAAGTGCTATAAAAAGAGTAAAGACCTGGAAAATATATGGGGTAAAAATCCCTAGAAAACCAGCAATAATAACTGGCTGCTCTTTATTGATCCAGATCCTGCGGTAGGCAAAGAAGAGCTGGTTTTAGCCAGAGGATGATCTCCGTTTGTCTTCATGATCTGGCATTTCCTACAAGCCAGGCATGGGGCTCGGACTAGAGCTGCAAATGATGGGGGCCCTCATTGTCCCTTTACTCTTCTCAGGGGGACAACGGGCATGTCCATGGTGCAGTGTGAAAGGCTTTACCACAGGGAGATAATAGACTGACAAGGGTAGGTGGGAGCTGGGAAAAGCCACTTAGGAATAGATTTTCAGGGGAGGTGATAGACAAAGCAAAGCGAAGAATGAGGATGAGTGTTTCAAGTTTCAAAGGGCCAGGAGGCAGCACAGTGCATTCGGGAAACTACAGCAAGTTCATGACAACCGACAGCTGATCTGGCAGCATCACCTGGGGATGGAGGCTGAGCCCCGGGGTTAACACTGGGGGTGAGAGGGTTTGTATACTATGGCAAGGAGGTGAGGTACTACACTGTGGGGGCACAGGGAGCTAACGGAGGATTTCAAATATCAGAATCGTAAACATAATAGAGTATTTAATTGCATCCTAGCTTTCATCAAGGGTAAGATGCACTGTAGTTTATGTTCGACTAAGAAAGTGAAATGCTGTCAGTTAAACTAGGATATGTCATCAAGTGCAAGGTGAGTGCCACCTTAACAGATATTAAAATGGGGGGGGGACAAATCTTAGAACAAGTAAATTGTGGTAGTAAAATAATTAAGAAAGATCCAACACTTGGATCAACTAAAGAAGTGATTATTGCTTACCATGTGCCCCAAAGTATATTAAGTACTAGAACAAGAGACGTGCTCATCTTGATGTCCCGCAGCTGTTAGACCCAAGGTACAGAGGGCAGTAGCCAATGACCAACAGGCCCCAAGTGCCATGTGCAGACTCTAAGAGCAACTGCCTTTGAAAGAGGAAACGATTGAGAGTGGGCTTTCTGAGGTAGAGAATTACTAGCTGGGAAAGTAGGACAATTGACACAGAATCAGAATTCATGCCCTACATGACAGAGTTGGTGAAACTTCCCTTCTCAGAGATCTTGAGGCTCCTCAGAAACGAATTTTTCATTTTGGACAGATCCTTCAGGATAAATATGATCTGTTTGAGTTCCTGGTTCTCTCATTAGGACTGTTTCTTAGGCTTCACTGGCACAAGAAAAGGATTTTGATAATCCAGGTATATCCTGACAAAAGCAAAGCATGGGATCTATGAAAATCTAACCACTCACAGGAGAACAACAGATAAAGGGCCAGGCCGACCTGACCCTGCAGGATAGGTAAGGTTAGTCTGGCAACAGGGGTAGAGAGGAAGTGCCCATCTCCTGCTAGAAGAGCTAGAGAAGACCCTTTCCAGAGAGACCACCAGGAGAGGAGAGCAGTAGGTGCTGATGATGAAGAATATTTTAATCAGCAGAGAATGTCAAAATGACAAAGTTCCACGATCAGAGTAAACATATGGGATAAAAAATAAAAAATAAAGAAAAAAGATTTCTTTGAAAGGACTTTTTTTTAAAGGAATTTAATCAAAAGTCCTTTTAAAGAGACAGTTGGCTGTTTAAACCAATAGCACAACTCACTGAGAGAATCGCCGCATTATTTATTGGGGTAGAAAGGACCTGGAATGTAGAAAGACCTATTCTGCAGAGGAAAAAATAGAATCACTAACAGGCCTCATGCCTTGCACAGCCAGTGGCTAGAATCCCTGCCTCATGAGACCCTGTGCTAGACGGCCGCTAGAACCATCTCAACTATGTTAGTCTTTCTTGGAAGCCAACAAGTGTTTGCCCAGTGAAGAGCACGGTAACAATCAGTCACGTTATGTTATAATGATTGTCGATATCTTTAAAAGCCTTGTCAAGTTCCTTTTTGAGTAACCTTCACCCACCTTTAGAGAAATTTATCTGTGGTTCACCTCTTTGAAATACCTCATTGTTGTTCCACATTTACCATAGCCGAAAAACAAAAACAAAAACAAAAAAACTTTTTATTAACATAGTGTTCAGAAGGGGCGCCACTGTAAACAATGAGAGTTTTCGCTGCCGGGACAATTTTGTTTCAGAAACAGCTGAAAACATTCAGGTCAGACAGAGCCAAGGGCTGGAGCGATTTTTAAAATGACAAAAACCGAACCAAATCTAACCAAAACAAAAATCAAAACCAATGGCCAAGATTTCAAGTTTGCTACTAAAGGTATGACATTCTCCTAAGACATGCGAGTGACTTGATCACTTTATTTATATATTTATATTTGAAGAAGAAGGAACTATTTGATGCAGCAAATCCACGTTGGTTAAAAATTACCAGATATGGGGGCTCCTGGGTGGCTCAGTGGTTTAGGCCTCTGCCTTCAGCTCAGGTCATGATTTCAGGGTCCTGGGATGGAGCCCCACATCGTGCTCTCTGCTCAGCGGGGAGCCTGCTTCCCCCCTTTCTCTGCCTCCCTCTCTACCTACTTGAGATCTGTCTGTCAAATGGGTAAATAAGATCTTTAAAAAAAGAATTACTAGATGTGAAATACATCGAGGGTATGGGAGGGAAAATGATTTCACCTGATCTGACTAGGAAGTGGTTGAAGCCTGAATTAAAGTGCTATAAAAAGAGTAAAGACCTGGAAAATATATGGGGTAAAAATCCCTAGAAAACCAGCAATAATAACTGGCTGCTCTTTATTGATCCAGATCCTGCGGTAGGCAAAGAAGAGCTGGTTTTAGCCAGAGGATGATCTCCGTTTGTTTTCATGATCTCTATTTCCAACAAGCCAGGCATTGTGCTCTGCACTAGAGCTGCAAATGATGGGGGCCCTCATTGTCCCTTTTCTCTTCTCAGGGGGACAACGGGCATGGCCTTGGTGCAGTGTGAAAGGCTTTACCACAGGGAGATAATAGACTGCCAAGGGTAGGTGGGAGCTGGGAAAAGCCACTTAGGAACAGATTTTCAGGGGAGGTGATAGACAAGGGCGAAGCGAAGAATGAGGATGAGTGTGTCAAGTTTCAAAGGGCCAGGAGGCAGCACAGTGCATTTGGGAAACTACAGCAAGTTCATGACAACCGACAGCTGATCTGGCAGCATCACCTGGGGATGGAGGCTGAGCCCCGGGGTTAACACTGGGGGTGAGAGGGTTTGTATACTATGGCAAGGAGGTGAGGTACTACACTGTGGGGGCACAGGGAGCTAACGGAGGATTTCAAATATCAGAATCGTAAACATAATAGAGTATTTAATTGCATCCTAGCTTTCATCAAGGGTAAGATGCACTGTAGTTTATGTTCTACTAAGAAAGTGAAATGCTGTCAGTTAAACTAGGATATGTCATCAAGTGCAAGGTGAGTGCCACCTTAACAGATATTAAAATGGGGGGGGGACAAATCTTAGAACAAGTAAATTGTGGTAGTAAAATAATTAAGAAAGATCCAACACTTGGATCAACTAAAGAAGTGATTATTGCTTACCATGTGCCCCAAAGTATATTAAGTACTAGAACAAGAGACGTGCTCATCTTGATGTCCCGCAGCTGTTAGACCCAAGGTACAGAGGGCAGTAGCCAATGACCAACAGGCCCCAAGTGCCATGTGCAGACTCTAAGAGCAACTGCCTTTGAAAGAGGAAACGATTGAGAGTGGGCTTTCTGAGGTAGAGAATTACTAGCTGGGAAAGTAGGACAATTGACACAGAATCAGAATTCATGCCCTACATGACAGAGTTGGTGAAACTTCCCTTCTCAGAGATCTTGAGGCTCCTCAGAAACGAATTTTTCATTTTGGACAGATCCTTCAGGATAAATATGATCTGTTTGAGTTCCTGGTTCTCTCATTAGGACTGTTTCTTAGGCTTCACTGGCACAAGAAAAGGATTTTGATAATCCAGGTAAATCCTGACAAAAGCAAAGCACGGGATCTATGAAAATCTAACCACTCAGAGGAGAACAACAGATAAAGGGCCAGGCCGACCTGACCCTGCAGGATAGGTAAGGTTAGTCTGGCAACAGGGGTAGAGGGGAAGTGCCCATCTCCTGCTAGAAGAGCTAGAGAAGACCCTTTCCAGAGAGACCACCAGGAGAGGAGAGCAGTAGGTGCTGATGATGAAGAATATTTTAATCAGCAGAGAATGTCAAAATGACAAAGTTCCACGATCAGAGTAAACATATGGGATAAAAAATAAAAAATAAAGAAAAAAGATTTCTTTGAAAGGACTTTTTTTTAAAGGAATTTAATCAAAAGTCCTTTTAAAGAGACAGTTGGCTGTTTAAACCAATAGCACAACTCACTGAGAGAATCGCCGCATTATTTATTGGGGTAGAAAGGACCTGGAATGTAGAAAGACCTATTCTGCAGAGGAAAAAATAGAATCACTAACAGGCCTCATGCCTTGCACAGCCAGTGGCTAGAATCCCTGCCTCATGAGACCCTGTGCTAGAAGGCCGCTAGAACCATCTCAACTATGTTAGTCTTTCTTGGAAGCCAAAAAGTGTTTGCCCAATTAAGAGCACGGTAACAATCAGTCACGTTATGTTATAATGATTGTCGATATCTTTAAAAGCCTTGTCAAGTTCCTTTTTGAATAACCTTCACCCACACTTAGAGAAATTTATCTGTGGTTCACCTCTTTGAAATACCTCATTGTTGTTCCACATTTACCATAGCCGAAAAACAAAAACAAAAACAAAAAAAAACTTTTTATTAACAGAGTGTTCAGAAGGGGCGCCACTGTAAACAATGAGAGTTTTCGCTGCCGGGACAATTTTGTTTCAGAAACAGCTGAAAACATTCAGGTCAGACAGAGCCAAGGGCTGGAGCGATTTTTAAAATGACAAAAACTGAACCAAATCTAACCAAAACAAAAATCAAAACCAATGGCCAAGATTTCAAGTTTGCTACTAAAGGTATGACATTCTCCTAAGACATGCGAGTGACTTGATCACTTTATTTATATATTTATATTTGAAGAAGAAGGAACTATTTGATGCAGCAAATCCACGTTGGTTAAAAATTACCAGATATGGGGGCTCCTGGGTGGCTCAGTGGTTTAGGCCTCTGCCTTCGGCTCAGGTCATGATTTCAGGGTCCTGGGATGGAGCCCCACATAGGGCTCTCTGCTCAGCGGGGAGCCTGCTTTCCCCCTCTCTCTCTGCCTCCGTCTCTACCTACTTGTGATCTGTCTGTCAAATGGGTAAATAAGATCTTTAAAAAAAGAATTACTAGATGTGAAATACATCGAGGGTATGGGAAGGAAAATGATTTCACCTGATCTGACTAGGAAGTGGTTGAAGCCTGAATTAAAGTGCTATAAAAAGAGTAAAGACCTGGGAAATATATGGGGTAAAAATCCCTAGAAAACCAGCAATAATAACTGGCTGCTCTTTATTGATCCAGATCCTGCGGTAGGCAAAGAAGAGCTGGTTTTAGCCAGAGGATGATCTCCGTTTGTCTTCATGATCTCTATTTCCAACAAGCCAGGCATTGTGCTCTGCACTAGAGCTGCAAATGATGGGGGCCCTCATTGTCCCTTTTCTCTTCTCAGGGGGACAACGGGCATGGCCTTGGTGCAGTGTGACAGGCTTTACCACAGGGAGATAATAGACTGCCAGGGGTAGGTGGGAGTTGGGAAATGCCACTTAGGAACAGATTTTCAGGGGAGGTGATAGACAAGGGCGAAGCGAAGAATGAGGATGAGTGTGTCAAGTTTCAAAGGGCCAGGAGGCAGCACAGTGCATTCGGGAAACTACAGCAAGTTCATGACAACCGACAGCTGATCTGGCAGCATCACCTGGGGATGGAGGCTGAGCCCCGGGGTTAACACTGGGGGTGAGATGGTTTGTATACACTGGCGAGGAGGTGAGGTACTACACTGTGGGGGCACAGGGAGCTAACGGAGGATTTCAAATATCAGAATCGAACCATAATAGAGTATTTAATTGCATCCTAGCTTTCATCAAGTGTAAGATGCACTATAGTTTATGTTCGACTAAGAAAGAGAAATGCTGTCAGTTGAACTAGAATATGTCATCAAATGCAAGGTGAGTGCCACCTTAAGAGATATAAAAATGGGGGAGGATTAATCTTAGAACAAGTAAATTGTGGCAGTAAAATAATTAAGAAAGATCCAACACTTGGATCAACTAAAGAAGTGATTATTGCTTACCATGTGCCCCAAACTATTTTAAGTCGGAGAACAAGAGACGTGCTCATCTTGATGCCCCGCAGCTGTTAGACCCAAGGTACAGAGGGCAGTAGCCAACGACCAGCAGGCCCCAAGTGCCATGTGCAGACTCTAAGAGCAACTGCCTTTGAAAGAGGAAACGGTTGAGAGTGGGCTTTCTGAGGTAGAGAATTACTAGCTGGGAAAGTAGGTCAATTGACACAGAATCGGAATTGATGCCCCTACATGACAGAGTTGGTGAAACTTCCCTTCTCAGAGATCTTGAGGTTCCTCAGAAACGAATTTTTCATTTTGGACAGATCCTTCAGGATAAATATGATCTGTTTGAGTTCCTGGCTCTCTCATTAGGACTGTTTCTTAGGCTTCACTGGTACAAGAAAGGATTTTGATAATCCAGGTAAATCCTAACAAAAGCAAAGCACGGGATCTATGAAAATCTAACCACTCAGAGGAGAACAACAGATATAGGGCCAGGCCGACCTGACCCTGCAGGATAGGTAAGGTTAGTCTGGCAACAGGGGTAGAGGGGAAGTGCCCATCTTCTGCTAGAAGAGCTAGAGAAGACCCTTTCCTGAGAGACCACCAGGAGAGGAGAGCAGTATGTGCTGATGATGAAGAATATTTTAATCAGCTGAGAAGGTCAAAATGACAAAGTTCCACGATCAGAGTAAACATATGGGATTTAAAAATAAAAAATAAAAAATAATTTTTAAAGGACTTTTTTATTAAAGGAATTTAAACAAAAGTACTTTTAAAGAGACAGTTGGCTGTTTAAACCAAAAGCACAACTCACTGAGAGAATCGCCCCATTATTTATTGGGCTAGAAAGGACCTGGAATGTAGAAAGACCTATTCTGCAGAGGAAAAAATAGAATCACTAACAGGCCTCATGCCTTGCACAGCCAGTGGCTAGAATCCCTGCCTCATGAGACCCTGTGCTAGAAGGCTGCTAGAACCATCTCAACTATGTTAGTCTTTCTTGGAAGCCAACAAGTGTTTGCCCAGTTAAGAGCACGGTAACAATCAGTCACGTTATGTTATAATGATTGTCGATATCTTTAAAAGCCTTGTCAAGTTCCTTTTTGAGTAACCTTCACCCACCTTTAGAGAAATTTATCTGTGGTTCACCTCTTTGAAATACCTCATTGTTGTTCCACATTTACCATAGCCGAAAAACAAAAACAAAAACAAAAAAACCTTTTTATTAACAGAGTGTTCAGAAGGGGCGCCACTGTATACAATGAGAGTTTTCGCTGCCGGGACAATTTTGTTTCAGAAACAGCTGAAAGCAATCAGGTCAGACAGAGCCAAGGTCTGGAGCGATTTTTAAAATGACAAAAACTGAACCAAATCTAACCAAAACAAAAATCAAAACCAATGGCCAAGATTTCAAGTTTGCTACTAAAAGTATGACATTCTCCTAAGACATGCGAGTGACTTGATCACTTTATTTATATATTTATATTTGAAGAAGAAGGAACTATTTGATGCAGCAAATCCACGTTGGTTAAAAATTACCAGATATGGGGGCTCCTGGGTGGCTCAGTGGTTTAGGCCTCTGCCTTCAGCTCAGGTCATGATTTCAGGGTCCTGGGATGGAGCCCCACATCGTGCTCTCTGCTCAGCGGGGAGCCTGCTTCCCCCCTCTCTCTCTGCCTCCCTCTCTACCTACTTGAGATCTGTCTGTCAAATGGGTAAATAAGATCTTTAAAAAAAGAATTACTAGATGTGAAATACATCGAGGGTATGGGAAGGAAAATGATTTCACCTGATCTGACTAGGAAGTGGTTGAAGCCTGAATTAAAGTGCTATAAAAAGAGTAAAGACCTGGAAAATATATGGGGTAAAAATCCCTAGAAAACCAGCAATAATAACTGGCTGCTCTTTATTGATCCAGATCCTGCGGTAGGCAAAGAAGAGCTGGTTTTAGCCAGAGGATGATCTCCGTTTGTCTTCATGATCTGGCATTTCCTACAAGCCAGGCATGGGGCTCGGACTAGAGCTGCAAATGATGGGGGCCCTCATTGTCCCTTTTCTCTTCTCAGGGGGACAACGGGCATGTCCATGGTGCAGTGTGACAGGCTTTACCACAGGGAGATAATAGACTGCCAAGGGTAGGTGGGAGCTGGGAAAAGCCACTTAGGAACAGATTTTCAGGGGAGGTGATAGACAAAGCAAAGTGAAGAATGAGGATGAGTGTTTCAAGTTTCAAAGGGCCAGGAGGCAGCACAGTGCTTTCGGGAAACTACAGCAAGTTCATGACAACCGACAGCTGATCTGGCAGCATCACCTGGGGATGGAGGCTGAGCCCCGGGGTTAACACTGGGGGTGAGATCGTTTGTATACTATGGCAAGGAGGTGAGGTACTACACTGTGGGGGCACAGGGAGCTAACGGAGGATTTCAAATATCAGAATCGTAACCATAATAGAGTATTTAATTGCATCCTAGCTTTCATCAAGGGTAAGATGCACTGTAGTTTATGTTCGACTAAGAAAGTGAAATGCTGTCAGTTAAACTAGGATATGTCATCAAGTGCAAGGTGAGTGCCACCTTAACAGATATTAAAATGGGGGGGGGGACAAATCTTAGAACAAGTAAATTGTGGTAGTAAAATAATTAAGAAAGATCCAACACTTGGATCAACTAAAGAAGTGATTATTGCTTACCATGTGCCCCAAAGTATATTAAGTACTAGAACAAGAGACGTGCTCATCTTGATGTCCCGCAGCTGTTAGACCCAAGGTACAGAGGGCAGTAGCCAATGACCAACAGGCCCCAAGTGCCATGTGCAGACTCTAAGAGCAACTGCCTTTGAAAGAGGAAACGATTGAGAGTGGGCTTTCTGAGGTAGAGAATTACTAGCTGGGAAAGTAGGACAATTGACACAGAATCAGAATTCATGCCCTACATGACAGAGTTGGTGAAACTTCCCTTCTCAGAGATCTTGAGGCTCCTCAGAAACGAATTTTTCATTTTGGACAGATCCTTCAGGATAAATATGATCTGTTTGAGTTCCTGGTTCTCTCATTAGGACTGTTTCTTAGGCTTCACTGGCACAAGAAAAGGATTTTGATAATCCAGGTAAATCCTGACAAAAGCAAAGCACGGGATCTATGAAAATCTAACCACTCAGAGGAGAACAACAGATAAAGGGCCAGGCCGACCTGACCCTGCAGGATAGGTAAGGTTAGTCTGGCAACAGGGGTAGAGGGGAAGTGCCCATCTCCTGCTAGAAGAGCTAGAGAAGACCCTTTCCAGAGAGACCACCAGGAGAGGAGAGCAGTAGGTGCTGATGATGAAGAATATTTTAATCAGCAGAGAATGTCAAAATGACAAAGTTCCACGATCAGAGTAAACATATGGGATAAAAAATAAAAAATAAAGAAAAAAGATTTCTTTGAAAGGACTTTTTTTTAAAGGAATTTAATCAAAAGTCCTTTTAAAGAGACAGTTGGCTGTTTAAACCAATAGCACAACTCACTGAGAGAATCGCCGCATTATTTATTGGGGTAGAAAGGACCTGGAATGTAGAAAGACCTATTCTGCAGAGGAAAAAATAGAATCACTAACAGGCCTCATGCCTTGCACAGCCAGTGGCTAGAATCCCTGCCTCATGAGACCCTGTGCTAGAAGGCCGCTAGAACCATCTCAACTATGTTAGTCTTTCTTGGAAGCCAACAAGTGTTTGCCCAGTGAAGAGCACGGTAACAATCAGTCACGTTATGTTATAATGATTGTCGATATCTTTAAAAGCCTTGTCAAGTTCCTTTTTGAGTAACCTTCACCCACACTTAGAGAAATTTATCTGTGGTTCACCTCTTTGAAATACCTCATTGTTGTTCCACATTTACCATAGCCGAAAAACAAAAACAAAAACAAAAAAAACTTTTTATTAACAGAGTGTTCAGAAGGGGCGCCACTGTAAACAATGAGAGTTTTCGCTGCCGGGACAATTCTGTTTCAGAAACAGCTGAAAGCATTCAGGTCAGACAGAGCTAAGGGCTGGAGCGATTTTTAAAATGACAAAAACTGAACCAAATCTAACCAAAACAAAAATCAAAACCAATGGCCAAGATTTCAAGTTTGCTACTAAAGGTATGACATTCTCGTAAGACATGCGAGTGACTTGATCACTTTATTTATATATTTATATTTGAAGAAGAAGGAACTATTTGATGCAGCAAATCCACGTTGGTTAAAAATTACCAGATATGGGGGCTCCTGGGTGGCTCAGTGGTTTAGGCCTCTGCCTTCGGCTCAGGTCATGATTTCAGGGTCCTGGGATGGAGCCCCACATCGTGCTCTCTGCTCAGCAGGGAGCCTGCTTCCCCCCTCTCTCTCTGCCTCCCTCTCTACCTACTTGAGATCTGTCTGTCAAATGGGTAAATAAGATCTTTAAAAAAAGAATTACTAGATGTGAAATACATCGAGGGTATGGGAAGGAAAATGATTTCACCTGATTTGACTAGGAAGTGGTTGAAGCCTGAATTAAAGTGCTACAAAAAGAGTAAAGACCTGGAAAATATATGGGGTAAAAATCCCTAGAAAACCAGCAATAATAACTGGCTGCTCTTTATTGATCCAGATCCTGCGGTAGGCAAAGAAGAGCTGGTTTTAGCCAGAGGATGATCTCCGTTTGTCTTCATGATCTGGCATTTCCTACAAGCCAGGCATGGGGCTCGGACTAGAGCTGCAAATGATGGGGGCCCTCATTGTCCCTTTACTCTTCTCAGGGGGACAACGGGCATGTCCATGGTGCAGTGTGAAAGGCTTTACCACAGGGAGATAATAGACTGCCAAGGGTAGGTGGGAGCTGGGAAAAGCCACTTAGGAACAGATTCTCAGGGGAGGTGATAGACAATGGCAAAGCGAAGAATGAGGATGAGTGTTTCAAGTTTCAAAGGGCCAGGAGGCAGCACAGTGCATTCGGGAAACTACAGCAAGTTCATGACAACCGACAGCTGATCTGGCAGCATCACCTGGGGATGGAGGCTGAGCCCCGGGGTTAACACTGGGGGTGAGATGGTTTGTATACACTGGCGAGGAGGTGAGGTACTACACTGTGGGGGCACAGGGAGCTACCGGAGGATTTCTAATATCAGAATCGTAACCATAATAGAGTATTTAATTGCATCCTAGCTTTTATCAAGTGTAAGATGCACTATAGTTTATGTTCGACTAAGAAAGAGAAATGCTGTCAGTTAAAATAGGATATGTCATCAAGTGCAAGGTGAGTGCCACCTTAAGAGATATTAAAATGGGGGTGGGGGACAAATCTTAGAACAAGTAAATTGTGGTAGTAGAATAATTAAGAAAGATCCAACAGTTGGATCAACTAAAGAAGTGATTATTGCTTACCATGTGCCCCAAACTATATTAAGTCCTAGAACAAGAGATGTGCTCATCTTGATGCCCCGCAGCTGTTAGACCCAAGGTACAGAGGGCAGTAGCCAACGACCAGCAGGCCCCAAGTGCCTTGTGCAGAGTCTAAGAGCAACTGCCTTTGAAAGGGGAAACGGTTGAGAGTGTGTTTTGAGAGGTAGAGAATTACTAGCTGGGAAAGTAGGACAATTGACACAGAATCGGAATTGATGCCCCTACATGACAGAGTTGGTGAAACTTCCATTCTCAGAGATCTTGAGGCACCTCAGAAATGAATTTTTCATTTTGGACAGAACATTCAGGATAAATATGATCTGTTTGAGTTTCTGGTTCTCTCATTAGGACTGTTTCTTGGGCTTCACTGGCAGAAGAAAAGGGTTTTGATAATCCAGGGTAAATCCTGACAAAAGCAAAGCACGGTTTCTATGAAAAACTAACCACTCAGAGGAGAGCAACAGATAAAGGGCCAGGCCGACCTGACCCTGCAGGATAGGTAAGGTTAGTCTGGCAACAGTGGTAGAGGGGAAGTGCCCCTTTAGGTTGGCATGGACAAAGCCCTCAATCAACTTTCTGTGCCTTTGCGACAGTTACGAGAAATTCTGGTAAGTCCCCAATTAATGAAAACAGTCTGCTCTGACGCCTGTTGTCCTCGTCGGCTTTTCTCTAAGAATTCTTTTCATCTGTTAGTTTGGTGGTACTGGTGGTTGTATTTTAACTGTTCATGATTATAATATTCACCTTCAGAAGAGTTGTAAATGATTTTGTTTTTGCATATGCTAAAAACCTAAAAAAAACATGTTCGATTTGAAGAAGACATATTCTCAGAGTAGACAACCTTAAAATGTCAGGGGAGAGGAAACATATTTCCAAATTCAACTTATTAATGCCACTTTGGTCATATGTAAGTGGTTTCTAACCATTCATTTCTAACGAATGACTTGTATTTTAACAGTTTGTAATCTTGTAAAGACCCCCCCCCCACCCCATGTAATCTACGTGTGGTTAGGTTCCTGGGCTGATCTACAAAAATTGTGTAATCCCTAATGGAACTGAAGGATAATATAAATAAAATGTAATACTTAATAAATGCTACATTTGAATATTCTCTCAGAAAAATATCTGTTGTGGGAATGGGACTCCCCACCTCTAAGCCATTGGGAATAGGAATTCCACCTGGTGAACAGTGGAGGGGCAGTTGTGGCATCACTTCTAACAGAAAACTGTGCTGCCCTCTTTCCCCTCCCGCCCCCCCCCCCCGTCTGTGTTTGGTGCCCTGACTTACGGCCTCTGTCCATTCTGATGCCCTGTCGTAAACTTGTCATAAACGACACCATCCTTCCTTGTGTGTCTCCTCTAGCTTGAGTGGCCTCTTGCGTCCCTCCCCTAAGACAGTGCCTGCATCCTAGAGAGAATATAAGGAGAACTTAATTTAAGGGAAGACACAGTACATGGTTAGAACCAAGAAAAATGCGAAGTAATGGAAATATCAGTGCTGAGAAGTCTAGGGGAGGGGCAGGCAGGAAAGAGCTCGTGAAACAGGTAAAAATCTTGAGTTGTGGGCGCCTGGGTGGCTCAGTGGTTTAAGCCACTGCCTTCGGCTCAGGTCATGATCTCAGAGTCCTGGGATCTAGTCCCGCATCGGGCTCACTGCTCAGCAGAGAGCCTGCTTCCCTCTCTCTCTCTCTCTGCCTGCCTCTCCATCTACTTGTGATTTCTCTCTGTCAAATAAATAAATAAAATCTTTAAAAAAAAAATCTTGAGTTGTGCCTTGAGGTAGCCAATACTTTCCATGGTTTATGTCTCATTTGAATTTTACAAAATCTTGTTAAAGATACTTTTCCTTGGAATGGAAGGGATTTTCATGGTCCGCTGTTGGATTCCACACCAGCCGCTGTGGGGCTCTCCCACTGCCTCCTTGGTGTGCCTCTTCCTCCCGGGGCCTCATAGTGGTGTTGTTTCCCAAGCCTAGCCTTCCTTTGGCCTCCCACTCTTCTCTCGAACCCCCTCCCTGGAGGCAGATTTGCTCTACTCACACAGGCTCCCGTCCCACCTCACCCCCTGCCATCACCATATACCCTCCCTTTTCCATGGCCTGTTTTTATGGCCACTTTGGTCCTGCTCAGCCACAGGCCTGACCTGCCTTTCTGGTCCCAACTCTGAAGCTGTTCTGTGAGATTCTCAGATCACTGAGGGATACGACTATATCTGTCTTCATTGCATCCCTGTAGGCTGCCACAATACTGACGTCCAGGAGGTGTTTCATAATGTTGATGGAGTGAATTAATTCACCTTCCTGTGGAATTTTTGTGATCTGCCTACTTCATTCTAGTTGTTTCTGTTAACCTTTGTTTTGGCCCTAATTCCTAATTATCTCTTTATTCATTAGCTTCTGGACATGTTTCTCTACCTCTGTGCTCTGCCTTTTTCTGGTCTTCTGTTCTTCATTCTTGATTCCTGGTATTTCCATACCCACATTTCATCATCATGCATCAGTGCTTTGACATTCTTTCGTTCTCCAAAATATGCAGAATCTAAAGACTTCATCTCAGTGAAGTTGGCCCTCCATTCCTATTTCTGCTTCTCTCCAGAAGGAAGCCTGCAGTGCACATGGCTGTGTGCCTGTCTGACCCAGCCCCTGAGTGTGTGTGCACTTACATCTGCTCCCCATCCCCTCCCCACCTCGGCAGCTGTGTACACATGGCTTTCAGAGTCCGATTCGAGCCCCGTCGCATTTCCAGACTCTCCTGTACTTTGCTTCATATTATCTGTTCTCCATTCTAAGCCCCCTCATCCCCATAACTTTCACTGTATATGTCATTCTTCTTCTAGCCATGCGACCCTGCCTTCGTGTCATTATGCCCCCAGGTCATGAGTCCCCTCAACAGTAACTGTGTCTGGTATATCATGTTTTTTTTTTTTTTTTGTCAATATCTGCATAGTACTGGTGCACAGGTATTAATTTTTGTGGAATTGAATGAGATGTAGGAAATTGATAATGTGACAAAACAATGTCTGTAATACATTTTCTTTATTATTCTTTTAAAGAGTCTCAGGTCATCAGTCAGTGAAGGAATTCGGGCAGTAGATAAACGAATGTGTAACAAGAGGACATAAGGAAGAAAAAGGTACCCTCCAGTAGATTTCTTATGCTGCATGCCAGTTGAAGCCCTCTCCTCTTGTCTCCGTGAACTTGTCAGCACTATTCAGCTTTTTTTCTTTTTTTTTTAATTTAGCTTTTTTTTAAAGCTCTCACGCATGTGCATTTTATGCATTATGTCACGTTATCTACCTGAAATAAGAAGACAGAATTTCAGAGGTACCCACACGATCTCAAGATCACCCACTTTTTCCAGAACAAGAAACAGTGATAACTGTTGTCGGTGCAGCGCTTGACAGTTAACGACTGTATAAATTGTCAGCGGCCCTGTAAAGAAAATAGGCCTATATTAAAGACTAGGGGAGAAGTGGGCTTTCCAAAGCAAACTCAGGATTCTGCCGTAGGTTTGCTGTTATTTTCTGATCCTGTGTTCTTTATGTTCTGGTGTTCACTTTAATTTTTTCAATTCCCAGTAGTTAGCATGCGGTGTTGGCTTAGTTTCAGGTGTGTGAGACAGGCAACGGCTCTGTACATCTGAGGGCTCACCCCGGGAGTGTGCCCCTTAGTGCTATCTCCAGTTCCAAGTGTCCCCGATATCATTCATGAGCATAACGATGTAGGGGCACAGCGGGCATTGGGAGTCTGGGCTTCTGACTCTCGCCTGCTGCTCTGTACAATGTTTTCTATGTGTATTATTAGCATATTTGTTAAAATCTCAGTGGGGAGAAGCCTGTTTGAGGGACCTTCTGTTTAATTCGCCTCTGGATCTCCTCACAGCTTTTGTCCAAAGAATGCTTGTCGTGCGCTTCCAGACAAAACAGTAAGCTTTGTGAGAGCAGGGTGTATTTCTTGCTTTATTTTCTCGTGCCCCCCCCACCCCCCATCGGAATGAATATCGAGCTCCCAGGGGTGTTCATTATCATTATTATTTATTGAATGGATGACTTTGTATTTTTTTGTTCTTTAAGGATGAGAGTTTTCATAATGTCCCTCAACCTCTTTGATAATATTTGTAGTGTAAAAGGTCTTTAATGATTTGGTGCTTGGGCATATAGGTATATGCACATGTAAACTGAGAGGGCCAGTACAATCGGAAGCCAAAGTTAAAACATGAATAAAGGGCCATAAGAAAACAAATGGAGGGGCGCCTGGTGGCTCAGTTGGTTAAACGTCCGACTCTTGATTTTGGCTCAGGTCATGATCTCAGGATCATGAGATTGAGCCCCGCATTGAGCTCTGTGCTCAGCAGGATGTCTGCTCGAGATTCTCTCTCTCCCTCTGCCCCTCCCCTGCACGTGCACATGCAGTCTCTCTCTCTCTCAAATAAACAAATCTTTTTTAAAAAAATAGGAAAGAAATGCCCATAGAAAGATTCAGGATGGGGAAAAAAAGAAATAAGAGTATAGAATATGAGAAAGCAAAGTCTAGGGTTTTTTTTTTTTCCTCTATAAACTTGCAATAGAATATGGAAGTATGCTTATTCTAGAACTAAGATTTGCATTCTTGAGAATTCTGTGTTTCATAGAAATATTCAAAATATAGCATGCCCTATATATTTGAAGTTAACTTTTGGTCTTATATTTTCCTGCATTTAGCATGGGAAATAAAGATGATTAAGAGTAAAGATGGTGACGTTTTTTGTTTGCTTAATTTTTATTTTTATAGATGTGTGTTTTGAGGCTTATACAAGTTATTTGATCAGTGGAAAAGATTGAAAAAATCTTAAATTCACAAAGTTCGAAAGAAACCTCTGCACTAGAAGCAAGCAGGTAAGCATTTTTTTTTAACTAAGTAGCACATAAATTAATACTTCACATCCAATCTAATTAGGCAGGGACGGCTTAGTTAGAATTCATTTCTGAACAAGAAGAAAATCCAGGTTTGTGGCTAGAATGTAGCTCCAGGAGAGTGGAGAGCATGAAATAGTGAAATCTATAACACGTTCCTATAAACCCTTTGGTTATAGACCACAGTTCCAACACGTCATTATGCTTGCAGTGTAAAAGTATATTTGGAATCACCTTCCCTGAGGACTAGCAAAGTCCGGTTGAACTTTAAGGCATACCTACCATTCATCTTGGTTTTTCTCCATCTCATTTTTTTTCCTAGACATGCCCAGAGTATTACCATTGATGTATTTTGCACCAGCATTATATTATTATGAAACAGTATAGGACATATCCAGTTGAAATTTACAAACAGGAAAGGAAAAACTTATGAAATAGGAAAAAGATGATGGCTCTCTTTGTTATACTGTGATTGTCTTGTTCCCTTCCTGGTGTGAATTTTCAATCAGCCAGGGTAGATGAGTGACTCAGAAAATGAGTAGTTAGGTGCTGTCAGCGCTGTGAGACGCACAGTGGTGCAGTGGGTGTAGCCGGGGCTGGTCCTACACATACCAGCTGGGCTGCCTGCGTCAAGGTCGCCTGGTGCCCTAAGTGCTCTGTTGTGTGATGCTAACAGTCCCTCCCCTTGCAGGCGGAGTTAGGTTTCTAAATTTTAGGAATTAAGGTTTTAGATTTGGAAGGAACTTGAGAGACCATATGCTCCACATGTCTCATGATGGAGATTAAGAACGGACACATCCCAAAGGAAGCGATTCTCTGGTCCTAGGTCTCTGTCCCCTTTCACATCAAGGCATTCAACTAAGTGGTCAGCCTCCACTGTGCTTGTGTCTCTAGCCCGTTGCACTCGTGCTTCTGCCCCGTTCGTCCACACTTAGCAGACAGTCTGCACGCGGCCCTTCTGCAGCCCATGTGTCTCCAGCGGCTCTGCTTCACTGCGGCCCTTGGCAGTGCCTGCAGCCCCTCCAGCCATGTCAACGTTCGGCCCCTGGGGAGCTGGCCCTCCAGTGTTCTTCCTGTCTTTGCTGTTGCTGCTGTGCTCATCGGATAGAAACACCTCAGTGAGCTCTGTGTCTACAATCCTGTCCCTTTGCAACACTGTCCTTGATAAACAGACATTGTGCGCTTTCTTGCTCAGAATTACCTTGGAGGACTTTTTTCTCCAGAAGAGCAGCTCTGAGCTCTAGAGTCAGGAAAGCCAGAGCAGCGTCAGCGCACAGTAAATCCATCATGCTCTGCCAGGCCCAGAAATGCCGAGAAAAGGATAAATAGGAAATGCGCATGGGATCAGTCAGTAGAGGTTGGGATTAGGCTTCGGCACTGTTCGTGCCAAGCGCTTGCCTTCCCTCCACACCAGTTCTGATGCTCTGGGACGGGGCACACCATGGCAGGTCTCCAGAGATTTTGGGTTTTCTTACAGTGTGTTTCCTCACTACATGACTGCCCATCCTCAGATGTGGGATGCCTCATAGAGCCCAGCATGGGCTTTGGGGCCTTTGTTGTGTGTGTTTTTTTCTTTCACTGTTCGACTTCCTTTTGAATGGGGTTGACGCTTTCTAATGTGGGGGGAAAGAGGGAAGTGTATCCAGTCCACTTGATGGCAGATGCACTGTGAGTGATTTCTCACCAGCTCCCGGAGCACCGAGCTTGCTCTTTCTGCCGTTGGGTAAATTTAAACTTGAAGTCCGCTGCTCTGAGCGATTTCCCAGGTTGCTGCTAGGCGGTCAGTTTTAGCTGATTGAGGAGACAGCAGTAGTTGTACTGGGGAGGTACTTGGGAGGGAGAATGAGGCAGGCAGAGAAGAAGAGGGGGCTTCGGGTATGAACGGTAGGACAGGGCAAGAGAGAGGAGGGGGTTAGAGAATGGGAGAAGAAGGGAGAAGAAGGGCACAAATGGGAGAGCCCGAGGAACGTGGAGGAATCATGCAGTTGTACCCACACTGACCTAAAATAGCTCCATCCCCTTGCCTGGGCCCTGTGGCCCGGGCCAGGCTGCGTCGGTGGCTTCTACGACCTCCCCGCTCCTCACCCCTTGCACTGGGGCCTGCTGCACAGACAGTTTGTCATGAAAATTGATGGCGTTCAGGTGCAGGTGCCTGAGCGCTGTAAGGCATGTGGGGCGGTGGGGGTGGCAGGTTTTTAACTTTGGGAATTACATTTCTCTAATTGTCTCTACTAGCCCTCTCTGGACTAGACAGATTTTGGAGAGAATTGCCACAGAATTTAACCAGTTACACTTTCATGCTGTTCAGAGCAAAGGCATGCCTCTTCTGGACAAAGTAAGACCAGCAAGTGTTGGTTTCGATTTTCAATTTGCTGTTTGCGAATTTCCTGGATGATTTTGGTTTGACCTAGCATTGCCCCTGATAATTGCTACTCTACAGGATTTTGAAGCTAGCTTTGAATATTTTTTTTTTCAGTGTCTCCTGCTTGGGACCCTGCTTCCATTATGTCACACTAGATAGATTTTGTGTAAAGACACAAGCGTAGTCTCCAAACTATGCAAGTAAAATTAATTCTGAATTTCATGTAACTTGACACATCATATGATGTAGTCAGAGTTCATTTATCCAAAGCCCTTGACTGGGTTTAAATGCATGTTTGTCAGATTTACTCCGTAGCTTAAGAGGCAAATAACTTTTTGTCATTCCGTAATTGTCTAAACTTCACTTTGATGAAGCTGACTTACTTTCAAAGAAATCATAGGGAGGGGACGCCTCAGTGGCTCAGTCAGTTGAGCTACTGCCTCTGGCTTAGGTCATGATCCGAGGGTCCTGGGATTGAGTCCCACCTTGGGCTCCTTGCTTGGCAGGAAGCCTGCTTCTCTTTCTGCCTGTGTCTCCTTGTGTGCTTGTGCTCTCTCTCGACAAATAAATAAATAAAAACCTTAAAAAAAAAAAGAAAGAAAGCAATCATGGGGAGAAGAGATTTATTGTTATTCTCTAGGAAATGTTGGGATTTTAATCTTACATATATTCTGGTAGAATTAGAGGCTCGCTTTATATATATAACACATATGTATATAAATTATACACATATATTTGAGCTTTTAGAAACTGTGGTACCTGGACCTTCTTTCCTGGTCTCTCTGTTCTTGCAGCGTATAGCCCACATTAGGGCCATGCTGCAGCAGTCCCTGGGAGGCCTGCTGCTAGAAGGGCTTCAGACTTCCAATGTGGACATCATACGGCACTGCCTCCAGACTTACGCTACAATTGACAAGACACGGGATGCAGAGGCGTTAGTTGGTCAAGTACTGGTGAAACCATACATGGATGAGGTTTGTGCCCCCATGCACCTCATTCCACAAACACAGAGCATCTAATCTGGCTTTGTTTCTTGACTGGGTGCGAGAGAGCTCAGGGCTCTTCCTTGAAGATGCTCTTTGTTCCTGCTCTTCTGGTTGTAAGAAAAGGTTGGTCCCGCTTGGTGCCCATCAGCATGGCAGGAATCAGGCATGCGCTCTGGTCTCTTCCAGTGATGCCATAACTCAGGGATCATCTTAATTTAGTAGGGGTGAGGGACTTGCCTAGGAAGAAGGTACGGATCAGAACATTTTCAGGTCAATTTCCATTTCCATAAGTTATACGTTAATGAAGTTGCCGAAAAGCGTGACCCCACCAAGGCGCCCGTGCCCACTGGAGGAGCTGGAAGACAGCTCTGTGCGCAGGGAAAGTCTGTGAGGGGAAGCGTCTTCGCAGAATTGATGTGGCCTAAGTCTTGAAGACCATGGGGGAGTTTGCCAGGCTAGGAAGGTGGGAGGGAGGGAATATTCAAAGATAAAGGGCTTTGAAGGGCGAGTTAGCGGGGTAGTACCTTAAGTCCAGAACTTGGTTACCCAGTGTTCTTGACCTATAAGGATACAGTAAAATACAGGGAGTCAGTGTATCCTGCCTCTGAGCGGCCGGAGTATGGGCTGCACCATGTGAGGCCGCCAGCAATCAGCAGCTTCCAACTTAGAGAGCGTCGGTTTCATCTAGTTCAAGCGGACAGAAGTCATGAAGCCAGTCTCAGCGTTTGAGGGCTTTCTTGCAGTCACCTGCCAGTTCGAGTGTTCTTTCTGTCTGGTAAGTATAAAGCTACCCACCATGACTTCAGGATGAAAGGCTTCCAGTTTTAAAACGAGACAGTATCCCAGTGATAGAAGTGAAATTGAAGGATTAATTTCAGTAATCTTCTCAGCTTCATTAAGACTACTAAAAGTAAATGATCTGTCAGTTCTTTGTATGTATCCTATTATAGTTCATAGCTCTCTCTGTGGGGGTGAAAAAGATCACATTATTCTTTGTCACTAAATGAAAATATTTTAGTTATTTAATTTATGCCCTTTTCATTGAACTGAATCTAATATGCTAAATTAGGGAAGTACTTTACGTTTCCGTGTCATTAAATGAACTGTGGCCACGTTTGTATTTTAAGTTTGCATGCTTGTCATTCACCTCCTGCAACTCAGCCTCACCAAAAAAAATTAAATACTAAAGCAAAATAAGATGTGTTTTCTTCCATCACTTTCCATCTCAGCCCTTTCCCTGTTCTGGAGACGGTAGAGGATAAGGCCAGGGTGAAGATGATACAGAGCTGTTGTCTGCAGATACAGTATTTCGCTTTTAAGCTCAGAAGGGAAGCAGATGAGTGTGTGTGATGTTTTAGCTTCAGGCCAGTCTCTGTCCCTCAGCCTCTGTGTCCCCCAGGGTTGGAGCAGTATTCCCAAATCCCGGGACCTAGATTTTCATGCCATTGTTACTTACCTCCTGTTTAGAAAGCATACTGAGTGGGGAGGAGGAAGGACGAAGTGCATTTTTAAGGTTTACACGATTCTTTTCTCTGTAGTGTATAGTTCATACTTCTCTTTTAGGTGCTTTAAAAACAAACAAAAACACAAACAAACAAACAAATAAATAAATAAATAAATAAAAATAAAACGCTCTTCCTTCTGCTAGGTGATTGTAGAGCAGATAGTTGAGTCTCATCCAGACGGCCTGAAGATCATGTATGCTAATAAGCTCCTGGAGTTCGTTCCTCACCACTGCCACCTTCTTCGAGAGGTCACAAGAGGAGCCATCTCAAGGTGACGTAAAATGCTGTGTATGCACCTGAGCTCAGTTTAGTGACCACCTGTCACCTCCTCATGTGCCGCTGAACCCTGGCTGTCCTGTCTGACCCGGGAACGTGGGAACGTGTGCTCTTCCCTATTTGTTACCAGTGCTGTGAGGCAGGTGTCACTTGCCTGGGTTTACAGGGAAGGGAATGAAGAGTGGGGACGAATCTCAATGGTGACATTTGTGTGACTCCAGAGCCTCTGCTTTTCTCTTGTCTATACTG
Organism: Mustela nivalis; assembly: GCF_964662115.1. Lineage (NCBI taxonomy): Eukaryota > Metazoa > Chordata > Mammalia > Carnivora > Mustelidae > Mustela > Mustela nivalis. The sequence continues at coordinate 165,062 of NW_028135770.1, read as the reverse complement.
TCTCCTTAACCAGGCTCAAAATCAAAATTGGTTTCCTTCCATTATTGTGATGTCATCATCGGTCTAGAAATACCAATTCATTTTAATTCAACATGTTTTATACTGATGGCAATTAAAGTCATGAACGGTTTTCCCTCCCTCTATTATTTCATTTCCATGGCTTTCCAGTTCTGCTTCATGAATATCCCATTACCTTCCACCATCTCCGTCATCCCAGTCCAGACCTTTGTTGCCTTTTGTTCGAGGGTAGCGGGCTCTCCCCACCTGGTCTCCCAGCTCCACCTGTCCCTCTTCATTGCAGCCCTCAGCTGTCCCACCTGCCCAGAGCTCTTCAGCCTTCCTGAGTCGCTCGTGGCTTCTCATCACCCACAGAAGAGCATCCAGTCTTCCTGGTGTAACCTGTGACCGTTGGTGCTTGAGTCCTAGTGGTTCTCCGCTGTAGAACTTTCTACTGTGGAACTTTCCCCCATACCACTATGGTTCCTGGCCAGACAGGAGCACTTGACCTTCCCTAACACACCTGGTACAGAAGATCCCTGACTTCACCTTGGTTCAGTTTATGGTTTTTTGACTTTTTATAATAGTGCAGAAGTGATATGCATTTAGTTTGGATCTTTTCCAAGGCTGGCGATCTACAGTAGGGTCCTCTTTTGTAATGCTGGGCAGGGGCAGCGAGCACAGCCCCCAGGCAAACCACGTGATCACGAGGGTCAGCAACCAACACACTTGAACCGTCCTGTTCTGGCTTTCAGTGCAGTGTTCAGTAAGTTACATGAGATACCAGACACTTTATTGTGAAATAGGCTTTGTGTTAGAGGATTTTGCCCAACTGTGCAATACTGTAAGTGTTCTCAAGACATTTAAGTTTGGCGGGGCTAAGCTCTGATGTTCAGTCACTTAGGTGTTTTCCATGCATTTTCAACTAAAGAGATTTCCAGCTGAACAATGGGTTTATTAGAAGCCGAGGCCGTCATAAGCCGAGGAACATCTGTCTATACTGTGCACCTTTGTGTTTTCCTTCATTGCTTCCTGTCTCTTATTCCTTTGTCTTTCTGTTGATCTGTCACTCCACATGAAGCTCCAGTCAAATACAACTTCTTTTTTTTTTAGGTTATTTATTTATTTACTTATTAGAGAAAGCATAAGCAGAGGGGGAGGCAAAGAGTGAAGTAGGCTCCCCACTGAGCAGGGAGCCCGATGTGGAACTCAATCCCAGGACCCTGAGATCATGACCTGAGCCACCCAAGCGCCCCCAGGCTATGGTTATTTCAAGAAAAAGTCCTATTTGTGAATTCTTCATCTAGTGAAGATGAATTAAAATCAGAAAGTCAACTCTGCCACCTTTAAAAACCCAGGAACAGAAAAAAATTCCACGAGCAGGTATAACCCTATCCACAATAAATCACTTTCAATCCAGTCCTGAAAACTAATACAGAGTAGGAAGAAAGCATTACAGAAAATTTTTGTTTTCATTAATCAAGCTGGAAAATAACGGGCCTTACATGAATGCCCTTTAGGAAGACAGTTCTTATAGTTTTATGTTGATAGAAACTCACATTACATTCAAAATGCATGTTAAAACCATGACTGTAGATTAACTACCACTTTCAGTCGTCAGAAGATGAAAAATGGTCAAGAGTCACCCAAACTGAATCCTGGTTCCTCCTGGAAAATGTGTTCCTAAATATTTTCCCCCTGAACTACTGTGCTCTTTCTGTATCTTACACAGCAGACATTGCGATGCACAAACACATCCAGAAGGCCTTTGAGGGTTGACAGCCTGCTGGAACAATGAGGAATTCACCTGGGTTTCTGCCTTTCTGCCGGGCCCAGAAAGTTCTGGGTAACCCAGGTGACGTGTCATGAGAATACATGTGTAGCTCACACCATATGTATTATCTCCTCAGGGTAGACACCAAAATCCATGTTCATATATGAAAATCCGAGATGCGTACAGAAATCAAGAGTGGTTCTGTCATCTTGAAAGAAAAACACACTGTTGCGCTGCCACATGCCTCGTTTCTCCTTGAGTGACTGCAGGAAGTAGCGATTGCAGTCAGAAATCTCAGAAAGAAAAATTAGAGTAAGGGCAACACCTGAAGTTTATTCCTGAAAATACTTGGAGAATGACTGTGACCAATAAACCAGGGCTTAGTTCATGAGACTATGTCAATGAGCTTATACCATCCCATGTCCTGGTCAAACCCTCATGTCTGGGAGATGGAGGGACGTCTTCATCTTCCAGAGCTACTATTAGGGGAAAAGGTGGAGACAATACTGACTGAGTCCCTACTTCAGCAGGAGAGCCAAAAACACCTTGCCCCTCCATAATCCCAAATGAAAATAAACATCTCGGGGCGCCTGGGTGGTTTAAGCTTCTGCCTTTGGCTGGGATCGAGCCCCACGTCGGGCTCTTTGCTCAGCGGGGAGCCCACTTCCCTCCTTCTCTCTCTGCCTGCCTCTCTGCCTACTTGTGATCTCTGTCTGTCAAATAAATGAAATAAATAAAATCTTTAAAAAAGAAAAGAAAAGAAACATTTCATTTTACTAGTGTGCAGCAGTGACTATGCAGGAGAAATTATTATTATTTTATTATTAGATGATATATTATTATTATTATTATTATTATTATACTATATTGTTAACCTTTTGAATTCGGACACCTAAAATTTTAAATAAAATATGAAGGCCTTTTTTTTTAAGATTTTATTTATTTGAAAGACAGAGATCAAAAGTAGGCAGAGAGGCAGGCAGAGAGGGGGAAGCAGGCTCCCCACTGAACAGAGAATCCGATGCAGGACTTGATCCCAGGACCCTGGGATCATGACCTGAGCCGAAGGCAGCGGATTAACCCACTGAGCCACCCAGGCGCCCCATGAAGGCTTTTTTTAAAGAACAAAAACTTCAGACTATATCTTTATCCTATCAGTTCCCACTACAACTGGCTTCTGTCTTGGCCAACATTTAGCCATTCAGATAAAGTCCGTATTTAGTGCTTCGTGTGTATGCATGTGTAAAATAAGCGGACAGTCATAAATCTTTAAGATTGTGTATAATAACCGTGAAATAAGGATTCTTAATACACAAGGTCTCGTCTGGGGAAAACAGCTGGAGAACAGTATGCAGTTTTCAAATGACGAAGGGGAAATACGCATTCAGTTATGAGAAAGGGAAGGAGAACAAGACCAAATATTAATAAAAGGGAAAAAAGCTTTTTCTGCCATGTTTCTGTGCCACAGTAACAGTGTGAACAAATGTCCCACAGATGCCCTCAAGAACATTAACACTGCTGAAAGGGGGGGCGAAGGCCAGGTTCTTAGGAGGCCCTGCACCAAAGTCATCGTCCCGTTTCCTCACTGTGATGACGAAGCATGAGTACATTGGCAAATTTGAAATTATTGATGACCACAGAGCTGAGAAAACTGCTGTGAACCTCACGGGCAAGTTAAACAAGTGTGGCATGACCAGCCCTAGACTTGTATAACTGAAAGATCTAGAAAAGTGGCCGAATATTTCCATCCCCTCAGTTTGGTTTCACTGCATGGAAAAATTCTTCTGGCATCATGCACCAGGAAGAAGGAAGAATCCAGGCAGGAGGGAAAATCCTGGGATTCCTTTTTCCTAGAAATATAATATACATGGCACATGAAATGCCACAATGGGGAAAAAAAAAAGGAAAATAAATTACAGTCAACTAATGTTTGACAAGGGTGCCAAACAATTCAATGGGGGTAAGAACAGTATTTTACTCCCAAGCAGCCACATGCAAATAATGAAACAGGAGTCCTGCCTCACACCATACAGAGAAAATAACCCCAAATGCATCAAAGACATAAGTGTAAGCATTAAAATGATAAAGTTCGGGATGCCTGGGTAGCTCAGTTGGTTGGACGGCTGCCTTCTGCTCAGGTCATGATCCCGGAGATCCCGGATTGAGTCCTGCATCAGGCTCCAAGCTCCACAGAGCTTGCTTCTCCCTCTGACCTTCTCCTCGCTCATGCTCTCTCTCATTGTCTCTTTCTCAAATAAATAAAATCTTTTAAAAAATAAAAATAAAGTAAAATGATAAAGTTTTCAGAAGAAAACACAAAGGTAAATGTTAGTGGTCTTGAATCTAACAACGGCTCCTCAGCCAAACACCAAAGTACAAGCAACTTAAAAAAAATAATAAACAAATAAATGGGACTCAACCAAAATATCCCAGTTTTGTGCTTCCAAGGACCCCATTGACAAAGTCAAAAGACAAGCCACTAAATGGGAGAAAATATTTGCAGGTCATATATAAGGAACATGCATTCAGACTGTGTGAAGAATTCTTACAACTCAAATAAAAAGACAACCAAGTTAAGAAATGAGCAAAGAGGGGCTCCTGGGTGGCTCAGCGGGTTAAGCTGCTGCCTTCCGCTCAGGTCTTGAACTCAGAGTCCTGGGATCGAGCCCCGTGCTTTCTGCTCAGCAGGGAGCCTGCTTCTTCCTCTCTCTCTGCCTGCCTCTCTGCCTGCTTGTGATCTCTCTCAATAAATCTCTCTCAAATAAATAAATAAAATCTCTTAAAAAATGAGCAAAGAACTTGAATATACATTTCTCTAATATTCAAATGTATACATTAATATATAAATGTATATATAAATATATTTTACATGATCATATATTTATATAAACATATTTATGTAAATATATTTACATTCTTAAATATGTATTTAAATATCAATAAAATATGAAATATATAATATATATTTAAAGATACATATAAGGTATATATAAAATATATGGGACAATAAGCACGTGAAAATATGCTCAACATCACTAATCACTCGGGAAATGCAAATCAAAACCATGGTGAGATACCACCTCCCACCCACGTGGATGGCTACTATCAAAAACCCCAAAAGCAGGTGTTGGAAGGATGTGAAGAGCTGGAACCTGTAAATTGCTGGTGGGCTTGGAAAATGGCACAGCCACATTAGAAATGGTTTAGTAGCTCCTCAAAATGCAGAACACAGAGTTGCCATATGACACACCAATATCACTCCTGTGTATAGAGCCAAGAAAAAACTATGCCCACACAAAAACTTGTGCATGAAGGTTTAGGGTTTATTCGTAATAGCGAAAAGGTGAGAACAACCCTGATGTTCATCAACTGATGAAGAGATAAATAAAATGTGATCCATCCAGCCTGTGGAATATTATTCAGCCTTGAAAAGGAATAGAATTTTGATATGTGCCACAACACAGAGGAGCCTTGAAAACATTCTGCTGATTGAGAGAAGTCAGTCACAGAAGACCACGTATTGCATAATTTGATTTATATGGAATTTCCAAAATAGCTAAATCTACAGAGACCGAAAGTAGATTAGCGGTTGCCTAAGACTGGTGGTGATGGCTAAAGTTTTCTTTTGAGGATAATGAAAAAGTGTAGGTAGTTCAGTATAGTATAGTTAAATATAGTGAAAGCCATTAAATTGTCCACATTAGATGGTGAGTGGTATGGCCTGTGAATTATATCTCAATTAAGCTGTCATCGAAAAATGCAAAGAACTTCTCTATTTATCAAGTACAAAAAGAATGAACTTGATTAAAAACATCAAAAATGGGGAAAATAAAAACAAAATAAGATGGGAGGAATAAAATTATGACTGTTTATCATTAATTTAAATGTGTACAGACTGACTTTTTCTATTAAAGCGCCTATCAGGAGGTTACAGATCCACGCTGTTCAAGAAACATACTTAAAATGCAAAAGGGATTGAGAATGTATCAGGTGAGGAGATACCATGCAAAAGAGAAAGCCGGAATGGCAAAATTCATCGCAGACAAGTTGGGTCTAAAGTTATAGGTACTAAGATGAAGAGGGACATTTTTAAAGGCAGAGTTTGGAAAGAAGATGTAAAAGGTATAAGCAGGTATACATCTAACAACATAATACCTGAAGACTCTAAAAATGCAATAACAAGGTAAAATTTTAGCTTTTCAAATGGGAGTATCTACTAGAAGGAGGGAAAAACAAGGACACACAGAAAATAGACATCCTGGGGCGCCTGGGTGGCTCAGTGGGTTAAAGCCTCTGCCTTCGTTCGGCTCAGGTCATGATCCCAGGGTCCTAGGATCGAGCCCCACATCGGTCTCTCTGCTCCGCGGGGAGCCTGCTTCCTCCTCTCTCTCACTCTCTGCCTGCCTCTCTGCCTACTTGTGATCTCTGTCTGTCAAATAAATAAATAAAATCTTAAAAAAAAAAAAAGAAAATAGACTACCTTGTTTCCCTCGGAAAACATTTCTTTCTTACACCTAAGGAAAGCCATGTTTGTAAAGATTAATTGCATACTAGGCAACAAAGGAAACCTTTACAAGCCTTCCAAATTAAAGATTTAAAGAACAGTTCTTTGATCACAATCCAGTAGAATCAGAATTAGATAACCTGGTAACAAAAAATTGAAACTACATACAAGTTAAGAAATACAGTCTTCAGTCAAAGAAGAAATCATAAGACGACTGAAGAAAATCTTGAAAGCAATGGAAAGGAGACTATTTCATACCAAAACTTACAGAAGACACCAGAAGTTATACTCTAAGGAGACTTTAGTGTCAAATGTCTTCAATTTCAAACATTTTTTTAAATAAAAGAAAGTACTCATTTAAACCCATCAGAAAAGGGCAGCTCAATCCAAAGAAAGGAAGTAATTATAATAAAGATAAATTTTTAAACTAATAAAAAATATCAGGGGCAAATAAACTCAAAGTTGTTTCTATGAAAGACTAATGAAATAATAATAATAAAAAAAAACTTCACATGCCCTATTAAGGATAAGAGAGGGGGAAGATGGGGTGTGGGAGGAGGTGGGGAGAGGGAAGGGGAATGGGGAAAGGGGGGTTTCAGGGAGGAGGGGACAGAGAGAGGGAGAGAGTTGCAAAACAGATAAGGATTGGGAACAGATATATAAAAGCAAATGCATAATATAAAAGAATCACTAAACTGGAAGGCACTTTATACTAATCAATTTGATAACCTAGAAGAAACGATGATTTCCTAGGAAAACAAAATCATCCAAATGATACAAGAATGGAAAATTAAGAAGATGAGTTCCAAGATCAGACAGGTTTGCAGCTGGATAACTGTCATTCTACTGTTAAATGGCAACAGGCAATTAAACAATAATAAGTCAATTCACTTGATGAAGCTGAGCACAATTTTAATACCCAAACCTGAGAGGGAGGAACGGGGAAGCTATTAACAAATCTGGCTTAGGACAGATTAGTTAACAGAAACTGAACTAATGTTAGCAAATAACAGAAGTCAGGCATCTATCAAAGGACTATATCCTGAGACCAACTTGGATTCATTCCAGGAAAATAAAGGGAGCTCAAGACCAGAAAATCAATAAGATTTACCTCATCACTAAATTAACTGTGAAAAAAACTCTTAAGACCATAGCAATAAATGCATTTGATAAAAAAAAATAAAGGCAGCTGATAAAAGGTGAGCAGCCATTCTTTATAAAAATGAAGATAAAAACAGAAGGACGTCATGCAGGAGGGATTATTAACTGGGAAGCACTAGATCAAGAGGTAGATAAAATGAGCCCATATTTGTTAAACAGTGACAGAGCCCCATGCGTGCGTGGATAGAGGCGAATGAGCTCATGGATGAGCACCAGGCTGTCAACAGGTATTATAGGGACAAAGGCAGCGGTGAGGAGAGGAGAGTCTTAACAACAGGGAAGAAGATAAAAGGAGGATTGCAGTTAAAAATTGTGCATGATACAAACACATGCAAATAAGACCGGATATTTTCCGGTATATAGTTTTTTAAAACCCTGCACACATTACTGGAACTACCAACTCTTGCTTTCAGCTCCGCAGCCCTCGCGTGCTTTCCCAGTACCAGGATGCAGGGGTAGATCCTCCGTTGGTGACATCCTATGTCATTGTACTCCTAAAGGGACAGGTGAAACAGCGCAGGGGCTTGAGGTCGGAACTTAGGCATCGCTGCACCCACCCCAGCTCCCTGCTCGCCCAGCCCCCACTCTGAAGCGGCGGGCACTTGGAGCTGTTAAGAAGCAGGGATCTGAGCAGTTCTCTGGTTTCCCCTGGAGCCATCTGCATCCAACATATTTCCCACAGCTCTCCCCGAGTGTTGGTGCTGGCTCCCCCCGAGTGTTCCTTTAACTCCAGGCATACCCTTCTTATGACAGCACCTAGTACTCCCCGTCACAGTGCTCTGTCTGTCACATGCATCCATTGTTCAACTTTGTGCTGGTTGAGGGCTGGAGCCCCCTCCTGTTAACTTCTCAAGTTCGTTTCTAATGCAGCAGCACCTGGCACTTAAGCACCCTGTCAGTACCTGCCAAATGAATGAAATGTACTCAAAACATAGTATGAAGTCTGCGTTCTGAAACTCCTTTTTGGAGCTGTTTGCTATCATTTTCCCAGGCAATTAAAAAAATTTCCAGCCTTGCTGCCAATAACCTGAAGGGGTAAAGGAATGCCGGCATGCCCCATGGAACATGTCACTCTGGATGGTCCTTCAGCAGCAGGGACTTTGATAGCGCTCTTCCAAACCCAGCAGGATAATGGAATGGGTATGTGGCTGAGTGCCTCCCGGGTCTGACCCTGTGTGACGCCACCAGGTGCCTGCAGCTGCCCTCTGGAAGGTGTTGCTTTTGCCTCAGAGCCGGAGGGCACCAAGCATGTGTCTGTCTCCTAAGTCCTGGGCACCACATCACAATGCCTTCCTGAGAAGCAGAATCAAGGACAGTTGCTGATCTTCATTCCTTCCCACCAAAGGTATCTCATACACCATCTTTGGAAGTTGGAACCTGGGGGGGCCTGGGTGGCTCAGTCGGTTAAGTGTCTGCCTTCAGCTCAGGTCATGATCCCAGGGTCCTGGGATCGAGTCCCACACATTTGCCTCCCTGCTCAGCGGGGAGCCTGCTTCCCCTTCTCCCTCTGCCATTCCCCCCACTTGTGCTTTCTGGCTCTCTGTGTGTCAAATAAGTGAATAAAATTTTTTTAAAAAGTTTGGGCCATACTCTTTAGCCATTCTACCTTCCCTGGGGTAATTTGCCACCTCCCTGAATTTACCTGAATCTTTCCCAAAATCTACTTATCTTCCAGCCTTCGTGACCATAATGAGTCTATAAATTTTCAATAGACAGTGTGAACTTACACTTGCTAATATTTGCATAACATGCACCTCTTTCGATCTCAAAGAAAAGCTTTGCACCGCAATGGTTTCTAATCTCCAATTAAATTCTGATCCGGGATCCCACTGGAATTCTACGCGCCTGTCCCCTAAGATCCCATAAATAGTCGTCCAGTTTCCCAGCCAGCCAAGGAAAGCACATGGGAAATCTTGCTGAAGTATGAGTAAGAGCCAACGAAAGGGAACATATTTATCTGCCTCGAATGCTGGGACCTGAGGAAAGCAAGTTTCATTACAGACAAATCAGGAAGGAGGTGCAGATTGCTTTTTATGTCACTCTGGAGTGGAGGTCTGCCATTGATCATTAAGGCCATTTCCTGCAATGCACTCACCAAAGTGATACTCACTTCGGAGTGGACAAAACTTAGGAAATGGCCAAGGGGAGCTCTGCTTACACTCTACACTCTCAGCATTTATTTGTATTATTTTCTTTATAGGGCAGTATAGAGACCTGAGACCACATTGAAAAAGCAAAGCTTGTCATCCTGTGGCCTTGGGTCAAGAATAGAGATAGTGCTGCTCATGTCAGTTTCAACCTCCAGTGGCCAAGGGTTTGATCTGATGCTCTTTCAAGTTTTCACCATAGCCTTTCTCAAGCTCAATGGCCAATAATCCCACAGGAGGAGATTTTAGGGCCCTCTCAAACTTCTGTTTTGCTATCTCTCCTCAGCCTGCTTCCTCTGCAAAAGTCACCACTTTGCCTGTGCATCTACCACCTCTTAGAGCCTTTGGAATCAGCCACGAATTGCAGTGCTGATTCCTTCCATGACCACATATTGTTTACAGGAAAACTCTTCTTCGTTATGCCTTGCCAGTCAGAGTGACGGTTTCATCCGCAACCTGGACCAGGTTCGGAAATGTTCTACACATAAATGTGAGCAAATGTCTTCTGTATTGAAAGACATGTACAATCTGTAAATGGAATCTATTGAAAAACCAATACATAGGGTACACTTATGTCCTGACCCAGCTGGAAGGAGGCAATTCATTTCTATCTTTCAGAAAATTGGTGTAACACATTGATTTTCATAACAAAGAAAGCAGTTTTGTGTCCTCTACCAAAAGACTGTCATAGTAAGCAATAAATTGCCTCTTTGGGGTGAACAAATTAATAAGATATTTTCTAAATTTCAAAATAACAAAGACAGAACGATGTCTGTAATGCTAAGTGCATCCCCTTAGTGGCAGGGCACTGTGTCATGGACCACCTGAGCAATGACACATGGCGGCCGGTAGTCTGATTTGTACATCAATTCACCTGGCAACCTGTTAAAAGAAAGTCTTGCACATGACAAGCTTTCAATAAGACACTGACAAGATGGCCAGGAAGCCCCCTTAGCTGGCTTTTTCAGGTGTCCAGACATCTAGTCAACCTACCTCACCAACTCATCACCATGCTTACTGGAGTAAACCCAATCTCTTCCTTCCCCCCTGGAGATGGGAGAAGAGCCACTCACACGTTTGTATGGAATTCTCATTCCCCCTCGCTCTGTCCCCACATGGCGCTGTCCGTGTAATAAATAAACAAATCTTCATGTCACCCGGAAGTTCCTGGGTCACAACTCGGACAATTTTGGGTCACTACAGCCTTTTGTTTTTCTCTCCACCTTAAGCCTTCTGGGCGACCAACAACTATCTAAAACTCATGTTGCTGCCATATGCTGATGTTCTGCTTCATCTTCCCAGTAAAGTTCAGTATTTTTCCCTAAAGTTTGGTTTATCAGTATCTTCAGCGTCTATCTCCAGCTAGGGTCATGATCCCAGGTCCTGGGATCAAGTCCCACTCTGGACTTCCTGCTCTGTGGGAAGCCTGCTTCTGTCTCTGCCTCCCATCTCTTATGAATAAATAAAGAAAATCTTTAAAAAAAATTAAAAAAACCATTTCTATCTTCCCACTTTTAAAGATTAATTCTAGGAATTATTGCTATAAATCCAGTGTCCTATCTCTTTCTTAAAAAGTCTTCTCCAGGGCACCTGGGTGTCTCAGTTGATTAAATGTCTGACTCAAAATTTTGGCTCAAGTCATGATCTCAGGGTCATGGGATTGAGCCCTTAGTGAGGCCTCTGTGCTCAATGGGGAGTCTGCTTCTCTCCTTTTCCCTTTGCCCCACCCCCCCTACTCACATGTGCACACACGTGTTGTCTCTCTCTCTCTCAATAAATAAATAAACAAATCTTTAAAAAGTCTTCTCCAAAGGGAGTTTGACAAATAGTCCAGTAAGGGGCTGGAAGAAAATATTATAAGTTTTATTCATATTTCATGTCATCCATTTAACTGTTTAGCTTTTGCATGCCTTTTATAATAATTTAGTAGAGTAGTAGAGTTTATAATTTAAAATTTGCTTAAATTTGTGCTATGTCCGCAAATATTTTTTGTATGTATGTATGTATGTATGTATGTATGTATTTATTTTTGTGAAAGAGAGGTGCACAGTAATAAAAGGAGATCACTGCTCCAGGGACCCAGATATTTCCCCAAGTCCTGTTTCCTTCCATTCCCTCTGGGCTTCATTAGACCCCCTTAACACCAATCTTGTCCCTAAAACACGCCCTCTGCAGCACCAAGTTCAAATGCTTAACTCGGGCCATCACTGCAGGCTGTACCAGGATGACCTTAGGGAAAAGGGTGGTGGGTCTCACGGGTTAGCTGTGTCACCTCCATGAACAGTCCTTTGTTCTGAACAGCTAGTGCAGCCCACGTTTGCAATCACAGGCTCTGGCACCAGAGTGGGCATAGATCCCAGCTGGCCCCTCAGTAGCAATATGGCTTTGGGAAAGTTGTGTCATTTCTGGCCCAGACTTAAGGCTCATCCATAACGTGGAGGAGAAGACAGTGTGACCCTCAGTGGGCTGTTGAAAGGATCACGAGATGGTTCGACTCAGGTGCTCCGAGGTACCCAGCACACAGTAGGCCCACAGTAGAACAAAAAGTTGTTCTATTGATCTTATAGTTACTATTACTCCTACTAACAAAACTAACTGATCATTTGAGATGATTTTCAAGCGAAGTGTCTTCGCCTGGATTTCTAAGATTAACCTACTTCAAAATGAATTCTGCTCTACTGTGAAAAACGAGCTAACCAGCAGGTTTCTTCTGCATCTTTTCTGAACTTTTTAGGATCCTCTCTAGAGAAAGGTTCTAAAGGAAGGCAAAGTGCAGAAATACTCTTGCTTCAAAGGATGTGTAGGAAATGATTAATTTTGCCAAAAAACAGTGCCTTGAACATAAAAGATGTTTGACGAAGCTCACTGTAGACAGTGTATCCCTCCAGGATTCATAAGTTGAAAACTCAATGTCCAAAGGGACATAACTAGGAGATGGGGTCCTTGGGAGATGTTTAGGTCATGAGGGTGGAGTCCTCATGGGCGAGATTAGTGTCTCCATAAGAGAGACCCCACAGAGATCCCTCGCCTCCTCCACCTTGGAGGTTATAGGGAGAAGATGGTCATCTGTGACCCAGGAAGTGGGCACTTGAACAGACACGGAATCTTCCAGGGTCTTGATCGTAGACTTCCCAGCTTCCAGAACTGAGAGAAATAAGTATGTCTTTAAAGCACCTAGTTTATGGTGCTCTTGTTACATCAGCCCAAACTAAGGTAAAGCTTGTCTCTTATACTGAAAAATAACACAAATGTTAACAACAATTTAAAAAAGGAACATTGTGGCCAATGACATGTAAGGAACATCATCTCTCCTCTACAGAGCCAAGAGCTTAATTAGTTTCGGGCAACTCAGTAGAGTATGATTAAACCAAAGAGCAGCAAGATGTCTAAATGCTCAAGTCCTCTGCCTCCTACTTTTCTGCCAAAACAAAAGAAAAGCCCTAGGCTGGTTTTGGTTACCACCAAGCACAAAACAGCCAAATTCCAAATTAAAAAGCTCTGGGGTTTAATTGTGGATGTATGGAATTACATAGAAGCTCTCTTTGATCATTCCAAAGGATGTTTCCCTCAAAGGTTACAAATACATCTCAGCCTACCAACCATCTCAGGCCTACCACAAAAATTATATATATACACTTTTAGCATTTTAAAATGTGTCTATATTTCAGTTTCGGATCCAGTTTTGACTATTGTTATGGGCTTAGTTGGATGCCCCCAGATTCCTACGTTGACGTCCTAACAACCAGCATCTCAGAATGTGGCAGTATTCAGAGACAGGATTTTTAAAGAGGTGATAAAGGGAAAACGAGCTCACTGGGGGTGGGCACCAAGCCAACAGGACTGGTGTGCTTACAGGAAGAAGAGATTAGGACACAGACAGTACAGACTGAAGGACAATCGTTTGAAGACAGAGTGGAGAACACAGCTATCTGCAAGCCAAGGAGAGACGTTTGAAGAATCAAACCCTACTGCCACCTTGATCTTGGACTTCCAGCGCCCAGAACCATGAGAAAATAAATTGTATGTTGCCTAAGCCACCCGGCTGTTATTTTGTTTACGACAGCCCATGACTCAGAAATTTGAGGACCTCCCCCCCAGACTTTATCCTGAAGTTCTGTTTCAGCTTCAGGGGCTTGTGTAATACTACTGTATCAAGGAGGGAGGCTCCTGCCATTCCCTGCACTGGGTCATTGAGACACTGCACAGCTGTCCCCAGGGCTGGCTACATAATTTACAAGCCCCATGCAAAATGAAGATATAGGGCCCTTTGGGCAAAAACAGGGAGGAAGTGTTTGTTAAAGGTACTAAAATAGAAAGCTCATTTCCTCCACCATCTGTCTTCTGAAGGGGCATGGCTGCTGTTTTCTATTTGCATTTAATGTCATTCCAAGCAAATAAAAATTTTATAATGTGATTATGGGCATGATTTATGCCATTCATCTTCGCAGGGTGCAATGTCAGTGTTAAATAATTCACGCAGGGAATTCCACAGCTGGGGCACACCCACGTGCCCTCTTCTTATCAGAACCGTAGAAATCCTGCACAAGACCAGCTCTGCCATCTTTACCTCACCTGGGGACTCACACCTGTTCCACCAACCCTGCTGCCCTCGGCTTCCTGATGAGTACGGAACTTGACAGGATCAGGAGCCAGGGGCTGCCTTTCTTTCCCTTCCCTCCTAAGTCACCACTTCCAAGGCTTGGCTAACACAGGGAGGTGACATGAGTGAGAAAGGACAAGACAGGGTTCTGGGCTGCTCACAAGAGGCCACCGCCTCCTGCCGGTGCTCAGAGCAAGCTCTGGTCTGTAGGGAAGGCGAGCTCCGGTTGACTCGGTCATAGACATCACGTGGTCAGTGAGTCTCGTTGACCACCACTCACGAAGTGTCCATTTCCATGCTGTGCTCACCGGGCAGGGCGAGCAGTACATGCAAATGAGCAGTACAGGCAAGGAATGGTGGATACCCACAGTGGGCTGTCCCCTCCACTATGTACGTGCTCCACTATCCCACCTGTTATGCCCCAATAATGGGTCCATGATTAAAAGAGCGAGACTGATACAAAGCGAAGGTCAAACAAAGCTTTATTTTGCACCAAGCATCAAGAATCAAACTGACCAGCCAGGGCCGCTTTTCTTACAGAGAAGTCAACCCCTCTCTCCTTTACAGACTAGCTTTTAAGGACATAGGCCATGCGGTTGGGCCTGGTCATGCACAGGTGGCCAATGAAATTGTAACACACAGAGAAAGCTGCACAGTGATGCTAGGTGACCAATTGAATTACAACTTACCTTTTAGTAGATATTTGACCTAGCCTATCACCTTGGTTAGGATTTTCGCCCAAAAGACTCACAAAGGGCGGGACCCATACTCCTTGGTAGCTAGGGAGACAGTATGCAGCCCTCCACTGATCAGATGTCTTACCTGGCCTGACCCACCCTTGTATTTGGGCTTTGTTACCTGAGGTTGATTTCCGGGACTTGTTTTTAAGTAAGTCCCCTGGGAGAAGGGGAGCAGGGACAGCTTAAGGGTTAAACAACAAGGTTATTGTGTAACCTCAATGGAAGCCTCTGGCTAAAATATAAAAATATAAAGTAGGTCCTTACACCACCCACTTCGCTCAAAAAACACAAAGTCAAAAATAAAACTGAGTAATTCCTAGACATTGAGAGAGAAGCACACTGACTTCACCTTAGAACCCTTCTGAGGGCGGTGCTTGGCAGGGTAGGGGGGTGTGAGGGGGTTGGGGGTGGATAATGGGACCTCTGAGGGTGTGGCCAAAGGTCAGGGCCATTTGGGAAGGGGCTTTCTGGGGGAGGGTCCCTTCTGGGAGCAAAGCCCTGGGTGGGGGCATTCCCTCTGGGGGCAGGGCTGGGAGCAACCCCAGAAACCTGGCCCACAGAGAAGCTGGTCCTTTCTCTCCCTCTGCCCCCTTTCCCCAGGGACCCCTAGGCTTTGGAGACTAAAGCCAAAATTAAAGCCATATGTCTAAATGGTTCATACTGTGGTTGGGTAGTGTTTTTAACATATTAATTGACTGGTTTTTCTCAGTATTTGTCAAACCTTAACCAACTCAAGGCTTTCTCTTAAGCAGCAGCCCAAGGCAGGCCGTTCAGTTGGGTCAAGCTGTTTGGTGATTCTTTGTAAAAACCCACCCTCTTGCGCTGCTCAGGAGGGCAGTGTTGCATCCTAGGATAAACATAAATATATATCAAATGTGTTTACAAGTTATATTTATATGTATATATTCAATTCTCTGTTTACATATATATGTATAAAATAAAAATATAAATATTGTTTAAAAGGCTGTTTTCCGGGGTGCCTGGTGGCTCGGTGGGTTAAAGCCTCTGCCTTCAGCTCAGGTCATGATCCCAGGGTCCTGGGATGGAGCCCCTCATTGGGCTCTCTGCTCAGCGGGGAGCCTGCTTCTCCCTCTCTCTCTGCCTGCTTCTCTGCCTACTTGTGATCTCTGTCGGTCAAATTAATAAATAAAATCTTTTAAAAAAATGCTGTTTTGCAGGGAACCTGGGTGCCTCAGTCCTTAAAGCGTCGTTTTTCCACTCAGATCATAATCTTAGGGTCTTGGGATGGAGGCCCACATTGGGCTCCCTGCTCAACAGGAAGACTTCTCCCTCTCCCACTCCCCTGCTTGTATTCCTGCTCTGTCTCTCTGTCAAATAAATAATTTTTTAAAAAGAAATACTTTATTAAAAAAATATATGTAAAATGCTATTTTGCCCTCTATCCTGGTAAGATTGAACACATTCCTAACAAGAGATCTTTCTTGACTCCGTGATAAAAATTTAACATTGTCTTAATGAATCCTCACAACATCCGCCTCCCCAACCCTTCTCAGATGTTACAATTAAGGTTCAGTGAAGTCCAAACACTGGGCCTGAGGTAATATATCCAGTATGTGGCCTCTTGGCATAGTCTAGCAGCCAAAATTGGGGGCGAGGGTGTTTGAGTGTCGTTGGCCAGGATGAAAAAGCTGAAAGATGAAAATAAGGGTAGTCTTGCTTTTTGTCCCAAAAAAAGAAGATTTAGAAAGAAAGAGACCTGTCACCCAAAGGAGGAGGCTCCCCACTGATCCCGGCTGGGCAGGAGTCAGAGCAGAAGGAAAACTCCCATCACCAAGGAGAATGGGCTTCTCCTTCATACAAAAGCATAGGATCCCTCTCACCTGATATGTTTCTGTCCCATAGTCATCCCCCTGTGCCTGCCCCATAATAGCATTCACAGGAAATGGCTGAGAGATACATTCAACTTGCAGAATTATAGCAAATAAAGTAATCTTTGACCCATCCTGGGAGCTTCTGATTACTGGGAGGGGCCAAGCCATCCTAGGGCAAGTGCACTCATTTCAAGAACCAGTAAAATGACTCCAAGAGTATCATAAGGGCTAGTGATCATGACTGGTCCAGAAATATTTCTGGGAGTCCCTTTTAACATCCCTCCCATCATTTCTTCTCATCTTCAAGGGAATGGTACTTAGGTATTCTGAAAGAAATATGCATGACTAGTAAACTGTGTGTGACCCCTGCTGCCTAATTCATCCCTCACCAGCCATTAACACTGATGGTTTGAAGGATGGCTACTCCCCTGGCAGGGCAAGAGCTAAAGCAGAACGTATGGGGTGAGGCGGCTCTTCCCCCTGGATATAAATAATTAAACCCAGTAGCCACCCTTCCTGCCTGGCCACTGTCATTTAGGTATGGCTGATTATCCCTAAATGGGAATGAGATGGGGGCGGGGGTGGGGGAGGGAAGCAGGTGATGGTCAAAAAAACTACAGTAGCTGCCACTGAGGGTCCAACCTGGCATTAGACTGAGCTCAAGTCCTGACTCCATCATATACGAGCTGTATGAACTAGGAAAACTGAGTTCAACTCTCGAAGCATCTGCTTTGCCCCCCCCCCCTTGGAGTGAGAATAGTCAGTAGTATTGACTTCAAAGGGCTTGTTAGGAGGATTAAATTAGATACTGTTCATTTAGCACAGTTCCTGGCCTATAGAAGGCACACACAAAAGTTGATTATCGTTTTTATGGACCTCCAACTTTAAGCCTTCTATAAAGAACCAAATGATATCTCTGAAAAATACCAACTGCCTACAAGGTTGTAGGGAAAGTGGTATCTATGTTGACCTGATTAGAAAAAAGTGGAAAATCTCTCTTGTTTAAGCCTTGTTGAAAATTTTCTAAACTCTGTCCACTCTTCTGCTTTAGTAATTAGAACAAACGTTGGAGACTCGTGAGTTTCTGATAATTGAGTTGCTCGTTGTAACGCAGGGCAATTCGACATTAGTGTTTATTTAAAAAATTACCGCAAATGAAGATAAATGGTGAGACGTGCACTAAATTTGATGAAAATCCTGACGAGAGTGTTTCTTCTTGGGATTCTCTCTCTCTCTTTTTTCTCCTATGATCTGAGAGCGGATTACATTCTACTTGGGTGATGGCTCAGGTCAAATGTGTGGTTTTGCAGGTGCCTAGCCTTTCACAGACAATCTTGGAAGAACCATCATTGTCTCTGTAAGAAAACGGAGGGAAAGATGTGATTTTAACACTCAGCCTACAACAGTTCAACAATCTACCAATGTGAATTTAGAAACGCTGAGCAAGTCCCCCTTCTAGTAACGAATATCTCTCCCGTTTTCTTATAATACCTGAGTTTCTACAACTGAGCAATCTACTCTTTTGTGTAAAACAGCTTCCCAAAATTGTTTCTCCTTTAAACGCAAGTGAACTTTGGGGACGGCACTCAGATCCCTTTCTTTTACTGGACAACTGTGGAGCAGGGGTTGGGTGTGCTTCAAGAGGGAAAATATCCACAAGGGGACAGAAAAAGGACATAAATGTACAAAATCCCATTTTCCAAGAATGTAAAAAGCTAACTTCCAGGGGAGCCTGGGTAGCTCAATTGTTAAGCATCTGCTCTTTGGCTCAGGTCATGATCCCAGGGGCCTGAGAATCCAGCCCCGCATCGGGCTCCCTTCTCAGAGGAAAAACCTGCTTCTCCCTCTCCCAATGCTTGTATTCCCTATCTCATTGTGTCTCTGTCAAATAAATAAATAAAATCTTAAAAAAATGCGAACTTCCAATATTTATTTTTTTTCCTTTGCTCTAAATATCTCAATGTTCACTTGTTGAAAGCAATTGACTTAAGCCCTGGGAAGAAGTGGTAGATTGAAGCACTCATCAGAGTTGTTTGTGCTGCTTTGCAGGGGTCTGGCTGCACTAAATTATTTCAAGAAGTATTAATTATCTAAGTCACTCAGAAGAATCCATTTACCTATTTCATTTTCTTTTTTTGAAGAGAATCTTTTTTTTTTAAGATTTTATTTATTTGTCAGAGAGAGAGAGAGAGCAAGAGCGAGCCCAGGCAGACAGAGTGGCAGGCAGAGACTGAGGGAGAAGCAGGCTCCCTGCCGAGCAAGGAGCCTGATGTAAGACTTGATCCCAGGACGCTGGGATCATGGCCTGAGCGGAAGGCAGCTGCTTAACCAACTGAGCCATCCATGCGTCCCCCTATTTCATTTTCTGTGGTTCTTGATCCTTACCCCAAATTCTCACAGGCCTCCGCAGCTGGCACAGAGTCCACTCCCATAACTATAATCCCTGTCCCATACTCTCACCTCCATCATACATCATACATACCTGATAAAACCCCACCCTGGTAAAAACCCAACCTTCTGTCCACCCTATGTCTGCCCCTGGCAGCTGAAGGTGGTTGGTGAGAAAAGCAACAATGCTGGAAGCTTTCACATTAAATTCTTTTTTTTTTTTAAGATTTTATTTATTTATTTGACAGAGAGAGATCACAGTAGGAGAGAGGAAGGGAAGAGATCACAAAAAGAGGAAGGGAAGCAGGCCCCCTGCTGAGCAGAGAGCCCAATGTGGGACTCGATCCCAGGACCCTGAGATCATGACCTGAGCCGAAGGCAGCGGCTTAACCCACTGAGCCTACCAGGCGCCCCTTTCACATTAAATTCTCAGCCACAAATCCAAGTATGTTTCTCTGACCGACAGAATCTCCATTCTTCTCGTGAAATATTTTGACTATTTCACATCTTCTTTCCTCCAACCTTAAGCCAGGGCTTCTCAACACTGGCCACACTTTTGAATCACCTGGAAGACTTTAAAACACAGGAATGCCCACCTCCAAAGGACCTGATCTAATTGGTGTAGAACCAATTAGATTAATATCCAATTAGGGTCTGGATATAAGTGTGCTTCTAAAATTCTCCCAGTGATTCTAATGTACAGCCATTTTGTTCAGAGTGAGAATTGAACACCTTCCATCAGATACAGCTGATGACCGACCATTCTGATGACTTCACTGAGAAAAGTAAATTAAGGGCACCTGGGTGGCTTCAGCTCAGATCCTGGTCTCAGGGTCTCGGGCTCTCGCATCAGGCTCTCTGCTCAGCAGGAAACCTGCTTCTCCCTCTCCCTCTGCCTGCCTCTCTGCCTACTTGTGATCTCTCTCTCTCTCTCTTTCTCTCTGTGTCAAATAAATAAATGAATAAATTATTTTAAAAAAAGAATGAAAAACAAACTGGGTGGGTGTCTAGGTGGCTAAGTGGTTAAGCGTGTGAATCTTGGCTCAGGTCATGAGCTCAGGGTTATGGAGTCGAGCCCCACGTCAGGCTCCATGCTCAGCGGGGAATCTGATTGAGATTCTCTCCCTCTCCTTCTGTCTCTTCCCCCTGCATGTGTGTGCTCCTGCTCTCTCTCTCTCTCTCTCAAATAAATCTTGAAAAGAAAAATCGGTAAGGAAAGAAGACCCACAGAATCCCACTAAGTTTACCTGGGTGGAACCCTTACTCCAATCCCTTCTGAGTGAGGACAAGCCCCTCCACTTGGAGTTTCTTCTCATTTCCCTGATCTCTGAGTATGAATGTGCTCCAGGACCCAACCTCAGACTTCTCCTCTGTCTACACTGAGTCCTTGGTGACTGTCCCTCTTCTACCATCTATCTCCTGATGACTCCACATCTCCACCTCCAGTCCAGACCTGGATTTTGAGCTTTCTTCCACTGCCTGCTTTCCAGATCTACCTAGATGAGTTAAACCCAACATGTTCAAAACCAAGCTCTTATTCTTCTCGAGCTCTGCTGGTCTTGCAATAGCTCAAACAGGAAACTGTAGAGTCATTCTTGATTCATCTCTTTCTTTCACTGCCCATGTTTAATTCTTTGGTAGAAGCTGTGGATTCTATCTTCAAAATATATTCTAAATCTGACCAGTTCTCCACATTTCAGTTACTCCCACTGTGGTCCAAAACACCGTCTTCTATGAGTTATTGTAATAGTCTCCTATCTGGTCTTCTGGATTCCATCTTTGCTCTGTTCTAGTTTATTTTCCACTCAGCAGTTAAAGCAATCCGTTTAAGACAAAAGTCAGACCTTGTTATTTCTCTGCTCTAAGATCTCCAATGGCTCCCCACTTCACTCAATACAAAATTCAGTCTTACAAAATTTAACACTCAACTTCCTTCTCAATTCATCTCCTACCTCTTCACTCAGCTGTCTCTGCCTCCGCTCACCAGCCTCCTTAGTGTTTAACAGAGTACAGCAAGTGCGTGCCTTTCTTGGGGCGTTGCACTTGTTTCCTCTTCTTAAATGTACCCGTCTTGTTCTCTGAATCCACTCAAGGATCTGCCAATGTCTTCTTATCAGAGTAATCTCCCCTAACTGCACACACAGCCAGCACCAGCACCATCACAATCAACATAGTTTCTGTCCCTCTCTACTTTTGACTTCTTATCAACAGCTGACATATTATATATTTATTTATTTACTGTCTGTTCTCTCTCTTCTATTTGAATGCATGTGCTATAAAAATGGTATTTGTGGGTTTTTTTCCTTATTTATTCTGTGTTCAGAAGAGGATTTGATACATAATACTCAGTACATAATTGTTGAACGAATGAATGAATGAATGAATGAATCAATGGAAATATCAGGTTATCTCAATCATAAGAGAGATTTCTCTCAAGCATTTTCTATAGTATTGCCCTATTTCATTCTCTGCATCTTTGGGTTGATTAGTAGATAAAATCATCATGTAAAATCAGTTTGAGCAAGGTTGGATCCTTAAGCTTCTATGTCACCTAGGACTCCAAATGTCACGATGTACCATGCACATTTGCCTCCAGCCTTCTCCCCCATATTTTGGTCATGGTTCATCAGCTGTGGCATCGTTCAGCTTTCTTTTCCCCTCCCCTGTCTCAGTTCCAGGAGGTCCTCCTTGGCTTTGGGCCCCCTTCCTGTGGGTGATGAAGGCAATGTAGGGAGAAGCAGCAGCTTCCCTGACTCACCCCTGCTTTCTCCATTCATACTGATCCAGTAACGCATAGCCTGTGCAGTACAGGGCTGACCAGGTCAGTCTCTGCCACCTTAGGACCTCATTTTTGTTCCCTGCGGCAGCTTGGCCATTTGCAAAATCAGAAATTGTAAAAGTACAAACAGGAGACAATATGCCATATTTTATGGATTTTAAGATGCCCCTCCCCTCCCATTTTCTTTCACATCTCCAATGTCAGGAATTGTCTTATAGTTGGGGCTGAGCAGGTGGAAGTCCCTATAAAGTTACCACAGCTTGACCCTGTGCCATGTGGTTACTGCTCCTAGGGCACAACTGATCATCTACATCCCTTGGCATGCCAAGCCACAGGCCTTTTGAGGACCATTTAAAGAAAGAAAATAAACTGGTTATTATATGAAAATCTCAGATAAGGAAAAAAAAAAGAAAAAAGAAAAAGAGAAACCCTACCAGCATCAAACCAAGCAGAATGGATGACCTCAGAATACTTTTATAAGAAGTGTAGCATGCAAAACAATCTTGAGAAAGGAAAACAAAGCTGGAGGTATCAGTTTCTTGGATTTCAAGATATACTACAACGTTATAGTAATCAAAACAGTAGGGTACTGGGAGAAAATATACGCATAAATCAACGGAAACAGGATAGAGAGCCCAGAAATAAATCCACAATTATATGGTCAATTAATCTTTGACAAAGGAGGCAAGTATATGTAACAGAAGAAAGTCTCCTCAAAAACAGTGTTGGGAAAACTGGAGAGCCATTTGCAAAAGAATGAAACTAGACCACATTCTTTTACCAAACACGTAAAGAAACTCAAAATGGATCAAAGATCTAAATGTGAAGTGTGAGGTGTGCCTGTCTTGCTCAGCCTTTACAGCATGTGACTCTTATTCTTGAGGCTGTGAGTTTAGGTCCCACATTCAGTGTAAAGCTTACTTAAAAAAAAAATTAAATGAATAAATGAGAGCCCTGAAACCATAAAACTCCTAAAAGACAATAAGCAGTAATCACTTGGAGATTGGTTTTAGCAACATTATTTGTGGGTATGTCTGCTTAGGCAAGGGAAACAAGAACAAAAATAAATTATTAAGACTACAACAAAATAAAAAGCTTTTGCACAGTAAGGGAAACCTGCAACAAAACCAAAAGGGAACCTACAGAATGGGAGAAGACAGTGGTGAATGATAAATAAAATAAAGAATTAATAACCAAAATATGTAAAGAACACACACACACACACACACACACACCAAACCCCCAAAAAACCCAAACCCCAACATATAATCCAATTGAAAAATGGGCAGAGGACTTAATAGACATTTTTCCAAAAAATACATACAGACACCCAATAGACATGTGAAAAGATGCTCAATATCACTCATCATCAGGAAAATAAAATCAAAACCACAGGGAGATCTATCACCTTATACTTGTCAGAATGGCTAGTATTAAAAAGACAAGAAAGAACAAGTGTTGGCCAGGATGTGGAGAAAAAGGAACCTCTGTACATTTTTAGTGGGAATGTAAATTGGTGCAACAACTGTGGAAAACAGTATGGAGGTTCCTCAAAAAATTAAAAATAGATTTACCATATGCTTTAGTAATTCTAGTACTTGATATTTACCCAAAGGAAATAAAAACACTTGATTCAAAAAGATATATGCCCTCCTAGGTTTTCTGCAGCACTATTTATAATAGCCAGTATATGGAAGCAGTTCAGGTGTTTATCAGTAGATGAATGGGTAAAGATATGGTGTATATAGATATATAATGGAATATTATCCAGCTATAAAAAAGAATGTGATCTTGCTATTTGTGACAATATGGCTGGATCTAGAAGGTATTAGGTTAAGAGAAATAAGTCAGACCGAGAAAGGCAAATACCATATGATTTCACTTCCTTTTTTTTTCTTTTTAAGATTTTATTTATTTATTTGAAAGAGAGAGAGATCACAAGTAGGCAGAGAGACAGGCAGAGAGGCAGGTGAAGCAGGGTCCCCACCGAGCAGAGAGCCCGACTCGGGGCTCGATTCCAGGAACATGGTATCATGACCTGAGCCAAAGGCAGAGGCTTTAACCCACTAAGCCACCCAGGGGCCCCTGTAATTTCACGTCTATATGGAATATAAAAAAAGAAACAAGTGAACAGACAAAAAAAAAAACAAAACAAAAATAGACTCTTAAATACAAAGAACAAACTGGTGGTTATGGGAGGGAAGGTGGATGGGGGATGAGTGAAATAGGTGAAGGGGATTAAGAGGTACAAATTTCCTGTTATAAAATAAATAAAATAATTTCCTGTTCTCATCTGGAGATGAAAACTACAGCATTGGGAATACAGCCAATGATATTATAATAAGTTTATATGGTGACGTGATGATATACTTACTGTGGTGATCACTGAGTAATGTATAGAATTGTCAAATTACTATGTTGTACACCTGAAACTAATTTAACATTGAATGTCAGGTATATGTCTAATAATAATTTTTTAAGTGCAGCATGACAAAAGCTCTGGGTGGCTCAGAGGAACATATTGTGAGAAAAATCTGGGCACTGAAATCTCTCAGTTAGAAAGTAAATAAAAGTAGTGAGATTCTTAATGTGAGGTTTGGAAAAACGTTAACCCAAAATTTTAACTTTTATTTTATGTATGCATTAAGGCCATATGTAATAAAAATCTGTCTAAATACTTACCAAAGAGCTTTTTGAATACATTTAAATTAAAATATTAATGAAAAGAAAACATTGTATCATAGTTTGAATGGTAGCATTTTTTGTTTCTTATTAAACTATACCAGGAAAGGAGGCCAAGACTCAATGAAATATGGCTATTATCCCCAGTTTCACAAGAGCATGAACCTCTCTGGCTTAACAAAGCCTAAGGAATCTACTACAGAAATGGGTTGTTCTTACTACCCTGGAGACTTTTGTGCAGACTATGAACCAAAAGCTCAATATTAATTATAATTAATCTTAAAATTAATTATATTACAAAGTTGTATTATTTGGAAGATGTGTTTAAATGACTCAAAGTTAAAAGATCTCAGTATAATGCTGGTTCTATAATTATCCTGTCAGAAAACATTACTTGTAAAACTTAATGATGTAGAACCATAATCATAGCATCGAGTAGGAGGTTGCCAAGCAGATGGGAAAGTCTTTTGGTTTTTGTTTTCCAGTTGTTTTCTTCCCTTTCCTCCCCTCCTTTCACAAGGAGAATCAGCCACCTGTTTTTAAAGGCTGAAGTATTTTTACTGTTCTTGGTCGGAAACATTTGTTTAAACAAAGTAGCACTTGGTTGTTAAAATCTTGATTCTAAATGGACATAGCCATCTCATTTTTGTTGGGCCAGGGTTTGGATAACAATTTGATTTCCCAGTCTGTTTCTTTTGTGACCATATAATCCTCTCCCAGTGTTGCATGCTCTGTGAGCTACAAGCACTTGAGAGCTCAGAAGCACAAAGACTCTAAGGTTTCTTTGGGATTAGCACCATACAAATGCAGATTTGGCACAATGGAAGACTGATTCCATCCTTGTAACTGTTACTGCTCTACTTCCTGCTTCCTCTGGGTAGCAAAGCTAGCCACTGTTTTTAAAATACTTACTTTAGCTGCTGACTTTTTCATTGGCTGCCTGGAGAAGAGGAGTTCTTGCCTATGTATTTCAGTGTTTTGATCCCTTTCAATTATTTTTTAAAATATATGTCATTAAATTTTACAGGAGTATTACAGAATTCCTAATTGCAGAATTTGAACTTGAGCTACGCAATCTTACTTTTCGTCTTTAATCTATGTGTCAATGACCTTTTTAAGTCTGATTACCTGTATGAACTCTCTTCAGAATCTTTCCCTGGTTAACACAGTATAGAGAAGTGCTGGAAACCAGTTCTTTTCTGTGACACAATTCTTCCAACGGAGTTGAAATGCTTTGCAAACAATTTCACGTATATCAGCCAATTCATATACAAAGCAATGTCATGTGAATCCTTTCCTTTTTATATATCATCTTTCAGTGATGATCAGGAATTCATGCTGGTACAGAGACTCTGGTTTGGGAGGAGGAAACAGGGGCTTGCGAGGGGAGGCCGAGAGCAGAAGCTGCTCACCTACTGTTAGAACGACTTTAGCTGGTGGTACCAACATCTTCACCCTTTATGCATCTGCATCCTTTATGCATGAAATAGCAATATGCCTTTCCCTTTTGTGTAATCCTTATTTAGTTAATACCCAGTAGGATTTGCAAGCCCTTCACATCTCTGTGGATTTATTTTATTTCAGAGTGCAAGTGACTTTATGGCCCAATTACCATCATTGTGACTTATTGCATTATTGTGGGAGGGAGAGAGGAGCAAGAAACGCCTGATCACGTGTATCGTCATCAATGGAATGAGTGCCACTCACTCCTGGCCAAGGCAGAGGATGAAACCTTTCTGATCTATTGTTTATCAGAACACTGAAGCCTGGGTGATTGTGCCGTACTTTAACAGACAAGTGTGTCAAATGTATGGGTGAAGATGTTGCAGTGGTGGTGTTAGAGTAATTAATATTTGGAAGGTAATGAATATTTTGATTTTAAAGATGTCAAAGGTCAAAGATGGAAGGAATGACTAAGATCGGATGTTGACCCCCTCAAATTACAGGGGTATTGAAGCGAGACTGAGTCACCACTTGACCCCAGGAATGAACCAGCGAGGAGGGCTCCTTATTAGAGCAAGGCTCCCGGAAGCCAGATAGCCCTTGTGCTTGCAAGAGCTCAAGGTACAGCCGGCTGTGGAGCACCGAAGCAGCAGCAGCCACAGCAGCCACGGGAATCGTGACCCTCAGGCCCGGCGCCTACCTGGAATTTCCGCAGCGCCTGGTTCAGAACCACCGGGGCGGACAGCTCCCCACCGCCGCCGGTGCCAACTGCGGAAGGGGGCCGAGAGCGCGGGCTTCACGCTCCGTGAGCCGGCTGGGGCGGCGGGAAGACCGGCTGCGTCCCCCCCAACCCCCGACACCCACTCAGTTCCTCCCTTCCCCCTGCGGGGCCGCGCGGGGCCTGCGGGTGGCCGTCCCGGGCCACACGTCCCGCAGGCGAGGAAGCCACGGCCGCCCTCCCCCCTGCCGCCACCGCCGCCGCAGCTGCTCTCCTTGCCCCGCTCGGCCGAGGGGTGTGGGGCGTGCCCCGCGCGGGCCCCGCCCCGGCCTGCTCCCCATTGGCCGGCGGGCGGGCCGGATGTGCGAGGAGGCGGGGCCGTCTCTGGCGGCTCGCGCCCGGGAAGGTCGGCCAGGGAGCGCGGGGTGCGGCGGGAGGGCGCGCGAAGACGCAGCGGGCGCGGAGGAGACGCAGCGGCGGCGGTAGCGGCGGCACCTGGGCCGGGCCGCAGCCCCTGCCTCCCGCCCTCGCGTTCTGCGTCTCTCCGCGGCCTGCAGCCTGCGGCGCCCGAGCTCCGAGGGCGCTTCCGAGGGCGCTGGGCCCGAGGCGGCCAAGATGGCGGGCCGGCCGGGCGTGGGGCGGCAGGCGCTGTGCTGCGGGCTGCGCTGGTGGGGGGCGGCGGGCCCGGTGCCCGGCGCGTGCGGCTGGGAGGCGCTCTGGGGGGCGGGCGCGCGGGCGGCGGCCGGGGCCAGGGCCCAGGTCGGCGGGAGCGCGCGGAGGAGGGCGCCGGCGCTGCTCGAGGCGGCCCTCGCGCGCCACGAGAGCCTGCACATCTGGGACGAAGTGTTCCGCGAGTCCGGCCCGGACAGCGGCGGGAACGCCTTCTACAGCACGTCCGCCGCCTCGCGCTCCACGTCCGCCGCCTCGCGCTCCTCCTCCGCCGCCTCCTCGGAAGCCAAACACAAGGGCCCCGTCCCCCTGCTGCCTCCCGACGCCCCGAAGGGCAGGAGTCCGACGAGGACGAGGCCAGCGCGGGTTGGAGTGCCACGCTGCGGGACCGCCCGCCCCCGCGCTTCGTGGACACTGGCGGTAAGGCGCGGCCCGCGGGGGCGAGGGCTGCCTGGGGAGGCGTGAGCGCGGGGCTGGGAGAACTCCAGATGCTCCGCGGGCCGGCTGCTTGAGGGCGGCTTTTCGGTCAGCACACAGATGGGGCCCTGGCAGCGGGGATTTGAAGTGCCAGAATCTGGTTGCGTGGTGGTGGTTGGTGGGGGCCGCTCCGACTTCTTCGTGGATGAAGAGGATGAGGCGGAGGCCCAGGTGGCACCCTGCCGCTGGCAAGGACCCAAGGGGAGGGCCTTCCCTCCCTTGCTGGGAGTGTCCAACCCAGTCACACCTGTGGGGTTGTTGTTAGGGGTGCGTTTGAGTTAGGTTCCTAAAGCCCGATGCAGCTTGTGTGTGTGTGTGTGTCTGTGTCTGTGTCTGTGTCTGTGTGTGTTTGTTGCGGGTGGGGGGTACGTAAATCGTTTTGTGTGGATGGCCCCAGAGCAGCGTTACCCAGGTGCCAGGGGTGGGGCAGCCAGCCTTTGGAGGGAGGCCTAGTGCGAGCCGGGACGTCTTCACTGGCTCGTGTTTTCTCCAGTGAATCTGACCAACTTTGTCCATCCCTTTCAGGATCACTTGCTGAGAGCAGAGAAGAGTGAGAGGACCAGTTATCAGCGTTAAGCTGTCTTCTCTCGCTCCAGAAGGCACTTGTGTGTTCTGCTTACCGACACGGTCATGGTCAAGCCCCTGATATCTGGAGGTCGCAGGCCTGCTGGTGGTTGTGGCTGCTTGAAATCCTCCTTTACTGCCTACTTTTTGGGAAGGTAATTCTGACACGTCTCTGCTTAGCCTGCAGAAGCTCTGCGGCCTCTGCCCTCTGGGAGAGGTGGAGACCAGCCAGCAGTCCCACCTGTCCCCTGATGCTTTCTGTTCCTTGCTCGACAGCCTACTGTGGCAGGCCCTTGTTTCTGCACACCATTTTCTAGTGTTGAAGAGTGTGCAACCAGTGTTGTGGAGGACCAGGGAGTGGCCATACTGGACCCAATGCCGCTCTCCCTGTGGCTCTCCATGATTGTTGTTCAACCATAAGAGGGCAGGCCAAAGGGAACCCTGGCTGGTGCCTGGGCTAGGATCTGGACCTTGTGCCACAGCCTGCTGGTAGGCTGATTGGGTTGGCTGGACTCTCTCAGCAGGGAGTGGTCTGCAGACCTCCCACAGACAGGCTGCAGTGTGGACACCCTGAGCTACAGCTGGGCTCTAGGGTCCGAGTCAACTGTGCTGTGTTTTGGAATGGGTGAATTTAACATATTCTCATTTAGGCTTCAGTTCAGAGTTTGGGAATTTTGAAAGTCACATCACCCTGCATAATCCTTTTAAAGCCCATACATTTCCCAGAATGTCATAAGGGTTTCCAGCCCCAGATGGCTGTTTTCCATTCAATTAGCTCTTTAAGAATTGTACGTACCCAGAGCTCTGGTTTGGCAGACTTGATGCTGTGAGTGCTGTGATCCAGTTTTTGATCTTGGAACATGAGAGACATGTCCTCTTGTTTCCCTCCCTCTCTGGGGAAAATAGGGGAATCGTGTTAGCTTAAGCCTGGTTATGACTAAGAGCCCATGAGTGTTGGTCTGAGAAGGATGAGCGCACCTAAATACATTTTCAAGCAATATTATGTTTCTCAGTAACCTATACTTGGGAGAAATTCTGCATCAGAGCAATTTAGTCTAGCCACTGTGGCACTTAAATGGTCATGAAGTTCAGGATCATTTGTCATTTAGCATCAGGTTCAAATTCTGCTTCCTTTGGATGTGCACTGAGCTCACATCTGGACCTGAGAATCACAGGCAGGCAGGTGCTTTAACCAAAGACATTTAGTGGTTATTGGATGGTATTTATACCCAATTTTGTTTTCTGGTTTTTTGTGGAAGCTTGCTTTTAAAATCCAGCCCTAATGAAGAATTTCCTTTTCTTCTTGAAACAGTCTTTCCCTGTGGGAAATTTGGGGTGGTGGCGGAAGGGTGAGGTGGATGGTTTATTAAGCATGAGTTCAGATGGCCTGGAACAATGGGATATGATTTATGGGGCCTGGAAATAGATGCCGGGCAGAGAAAACCCTTGTGCCCCGCGGTGGGGGGAGGAGAGATGGACGGGTTTGGTAAGAGTGAGAGCTGCACCCTGGCCAGTCTGAGAGCAGAGAGGCTCAGGCTCTGAGGTTTATTAAAGTGTCAAATATAACCCCACTTTAGGAAGGCAGCTTGGGCCTGTCTTCCATCTTTGTTCCCTGGTTCACTGACAGACGTCAGTGGGCCGGTGGGGTAGGAAAGGGTGGCAAACAGGATGGTGGCATTTGGATCTGTGATCAACCCTCGAATAGGAAAATCCATAGCAGAAATGGCTGTTGCTGCTAGAAGCAGATGAGGAAAGCAAAGGACTTAGGGAACAGGTTTCATGCCTGCCTTCTGCTGCAAAAGCGTGTGTGTGTGTGTGTGTGTGTGTGTGTGTGTAGATAAGTGAATGTGTATGTGTGCATAGGTGTCTTACACATAAATATGTATTGCTTGTGCTGGATTGGGCTGGTTGGGGATTTTGGTTTTGGTTTTAAATTAGAGATCACAGGTGCTGTCTAGGAGTCCCGCTGATGCCCTAGAGTCCCTGCGCCGGAGAGAGGCATCGGTACTGGGCACCCCTGAGCTTGGATCTGCATCTGGAGTGCAGTAGGGAGGCACCTGGTGCCCAGCCGAGGGGAGGAGGGCAGGGAGGCAGAGGTGTTTCTGTGGTTCAGGTTGAGACTAGTCCACGAACAGCTCTTCTAGTCTTCCAGTCTTCCCAGATTCTTCCTTCTGTTCTGTCCACACATTTAGCTTCCTGGATCAGGCGCTCCAGAAGTGCAGCCAGCAGATAGGAGTGGAGGTACCCTCTCCCTCTCCCCCTTCCCTCTCCTCCCTGGCTTCTGGTTGTGCCTGGAGATATGGGCCCCCTTGAGGTGATTTAAATACAAAGACCATGCTTGCCCTGCTGCCTCTTAAACCCTGTCTGAAGGGAGGGTCAGCTTGGAAGCTGGAGATGCGTGCTGGGACCCCAGGGTCCAGAACCTTCTCCTGATCAGACTTACAGCTCTCCCTCTAAAATAACCCCTTCAAGCTGTCAGCCTCACCTGCCCACTGTGTAAATAACAGCACAGCAGCACAGCAGGCAGGCTCACTCCTTGGAAGCAGCACGAAATTCAGGACGGACGCGCTGGTTTCCGGGCTTCTGCCCTTCTCATTTCCCATTCTGAGCAGTCTTGTGACTCGTTTCCTCTGAGGAGGCAAAGGAACAGGCAGATTCCCAGATGCTCAGGGGCTCCTCTGTGTTTGGCTTTGTCGGTGGTTCCTTTGCCGTGGCTGGCTGCATTCTGAGCTGTTTGCTTTTTCTCTTAGAGGCTGGACATCCTAAGAGTTTTTTTTTTTTTCTGTGTACTGTGTCAGCAACCCTCGGTAATCATTCAGCAGGGAGGTGTGACCTTGAGAAGCTGAAGACGACCGTAGGCCTTAGGAAGTTAACACGGTTAAATGTTTTATCTTAGGGTTTGTTGTTGGTTTACTCAGCTTAAAGTCTTTTTTGACTGAGAAGTAAGAGGAGAAACATCTTAAAGCTAGAGTTAAATGTATATGCTTGTAATGGGTTTGTGAGCTGAGGTACCTGAGCCCTCATCATTGGTGTCCACGGTGAGCCACTGCTCCCAGCTTTAGCTCTGTATGGCATTCGGTGGCTCCGGGAGGAGCTGGGTGTCTGGGCAAGCGACAGGGTACGCCTTATGCAGTGCTCCCTAATAGTCAGCCACGTGCCCCTACCACACAGAATTCAGAGAAGGGAGCTTCCTGGAGGGAGGTGGTGTTCAGGCTGTGGGCATGACGGTGACCACAACCAGCGGGCCCCGGTCATAGTGTTTTGTTTCATAATCACGCCAAACCTTTGCGAGTACTCCGAGAGAGCTGCGATCACCTCCACTTCACAGAGAAACATGGTTTCGTCTGAGGCGATGAGATTACCTGGGGAAGTGGTAGCCTTTTCTCGAGGGAGACTTGATTAATCAGGAAAGGTCGTGCCTTTTTAGTTTTTTTTTTCTTTACAGCATCTGAAAACTTTTGCTGTCAGAAATACTTTTGTATTTTTACAGGGAATTGCTTTACAGGGTCTTTTTCTCAGGGTGTACGCAGTTCAGTGAGATCTAATGCATGTATGGATTTGGATTTGTGTAACCAATCTGCACAGTCAGATAAGAGACAGGAAATCTGCAATGTTATCTCTTTATTTAATCTGTCTCAGCCACTGTGATGAGTGTCAATAGAGCACTTCTGCAGGCAGCAGGGCTCTGAATCCATGGGGAATCTGGGAGTTGTGTGGGGTCTGGTACTCAGTTTTATTTTATTTATTTAAAGATTTTATTTATTTTATTTGACAGATAGAGATCACAAGTAGGCAGAGAGGCAGGCAGAGAGAGGGACGAGGAAGCAGACTCCCTGCTGAGCAGAGAGCCCGATGCAGGGCTGGATCCCAGGACCCTGAGATCATGACCTGAGCCGAAGGCAGAGGCTTTAACCCACTGAACCACCCAGGCGCCCCTGGTACTCAGTTTTAGAGTTGAAAACTCACCTTTATTTTTAAGAAGTGTGATTGTGTATTTTTTCTTATTAATAAGTAATATATGTACATTTTAGGGGAAAATGATAAAATTTTAAGAAATCCCATAACCCCTCATGACCTTAGCTAATCATAGTTAATCATATTGAGTATATTCTTCATATATCTTAGGTGTCAGCTTGTTGGGTGACCTGCTCTTTAATTGTAATTAATATATTGTAGTCGTTTTCCATTTACATTTTTAAATGTCGATTTTAATGAGTCCGCGGTATCACACAGTTTCCTCTGGGTCCGTGTTGTTGCTGCCTCCCTCTTGTATTTGTTCTGCTGTGATAAATATTCTTGAAACCTAAGTCTGTGTGCACATCTGTAGCACAATCCTTAGCAGAAAATGACCGAAGCAGAATTGAATCAAGGACCCACTGTAAGGTTTTTGGTGTCTGTGTTGAAATAGGTCTCCATAAACATATCTACAATGCTCCTGCCGGCTGTGCACCGAAATCCTTAGAAAGTCATGCTCGGAGGACCTGCTCCAGTGTGTGAATCCTGCCCGCCGAGGCTCTTGGAGGACCGTTGCCTTTGGTAAAGCTTGCTGAGGTGTAATACACACACACAGCACATGAGTCCTAGCATGCGGCACGCTGTGTGTAACTACTACCCAGATGAGGATCAGGAACATTCTGAGCACACCAGAGGTTCCCTCCTGCTCCTTCCCAGTCAGTCACTCCCTGCCCCCTGCTTCTCTTCCATCACCAGCGATCAAGTTTGCCTGTTACCTTGCTCTGGTGGTTCGGTTCCTCAGGACATCTGTGGATTCCTTCTTGTTGTCGCGTATGTGGCATCTTAAATTTCGTTATCGTCTGTTGTCTTTCATCACGTAGGTACTGTAGTCGGTTATCCGTTCTCCTGTTAATGGTCTTTTACATGGCATCCAGTTTGGGGCTTCCGAGGATAAGCTGCTTTAGACATTCTTGTGGTTTTGATGGACAGATACATTTCCCTTGATCATGTAAAGCTAGGAAAAGGTTTTCCAGGTCCTAGATTAGATGCGGGTCTCCCCTGTCGACCTCGTGGACTGGGTGATGTTTTGCTGAGGCCTGTCTTGTGCATGGCCAGATGTTGGCCACCTCCAATTTGGCCTCTCCCCACCAAATGCCCAGTGGCGCCCTTTCCTCCAATTACATCAACCAAACGTTTCTCCAGGCATTGCCATATGTCCCCTGGGGAGCCAAATCACCTGCAGCTGAGAACAACTGCTTAATTTTTTTCAAATTTATTTTAAAATTTATTTTTTGAAAACATTTTATGTATTTATTTGAGAGGGAGGGGAGAAGCAGAGGGAGAGGGAGAAGCCAACTCCCTGTTGAGTAGGGATCCCGGTGCAGGCCTGGATCCCAGGACCTTAGGATCATGACCTGAGCCGAAGGCAGATGGTTCACAGACTGAATCCCCTGGTGCTCTGAGAACCCCTGCTTCAGTACATGCTGCCACACTGTGTTCCAGTTCATCCAGCTGCCAGCAATGTGCGGGACATGCCATGTGTTAATTCAGCAACATACTGAACCCTGCTGGGATAAAATGATGAGTGAGACCTGTCTCCTGGGGTCCAGCAGGAGAGACAAAGTAAAGACAAGGAGAAAGAGCCTCTGGGAAGCAGTGGGATCAACGTTAACAGGGATTTATATGGAATTCTGGGGAGGGTCACCTGGTCCAGCGGGGTTGGGGAGGAGGTGGCCCCCTGAGCTGCTTCTGGAAGCAGAGATAATGATTACTCAGGTGAAGAGGAAGGAACAGGGCATCTCCAACTCGGGCAAAGGCCAGGAGGAGAGAGAAGGTATGCCACTCTGCCCAGGGGCGAACCCACCCTTTTCCTACCCTGAGCATCCCGACCCGAGGCCTTATATACGAAAATGTCCTGAAACGCGACATGATGTCCTTGTTACCACAGCACAAGAAACTGTAGCTGGGATCCAAGGTCCCATGTTCAGGTGCAGATACAGATGTTTCCGGCGTTTCCTGGCGCCCACAGGGAGGGGAATGTGGTCGGCTCAGTGAGATCTATGAACTTAGGATGGAATCTCTGGAGAAGCCCTGAGCTCTGCCCTCGAAAGAAGGAAGAGGGAAAGGGAAAAACTCAACTTCTGTTGGCGGAAAGAGGCACGGTGTTGTCTCGGGGTGGGAGGGATGTCGTACTAAAAGGATAACAGGCTCTGAAAACACCCTGTAATGTGACGATGATGTTCCGCCCTGACTGGCACGTGGTGCAGAGAGCCCCTCTCCCCTTTTTGAGTTTCAGAAAAAACTTATTACAAAAGTAGGAACCCCGGGCAATAGTTAGCTGTGTGTTTAATAAGCCACTTTACTAAAAAGTTTAGAACTGCAAATCTTGACACTCTCACTGCGACAGACTCACTCCTTGGCCAGGATATTGGAAACTTCATCTGCTTCCATTTCCAGCTTCTAGGCTCGTGGACACCCCCACCCCATCCCCATGTCTTCTGTGGAAGAGGAGCGATCTTTTACAAGTATAAGCTAATCTGATGATTCCCCGCTTAAACCTTCATGTAGCTTCTGGCTGAAACCAAAGGGAATTCCAGAGTCCTTCGCAAGGCCTCCAATGCCGACAGCTGCTCCGCAGCCTTCCTTTCCAGTGTCCCCTTAGTCCCCTGTCCTGCTGTCTGCACATAATCTATTCATTTCCGCCTTCATGCCTATGGGGCCCACACCTGGAATGTTCTTCATGGCAGGCTCTGCTTGTTAGTTTGATCTTGATTCAGATGTCACTGCCTTACCCCATCCCTCTTTGCTGCCACATTTGCTAATATGTTTCCTTTGTGGGATGAGATGCTGGATGTCTTGGTCACAGTTAGGACACGGTGAGTCCTCTATGTTTGTTGAATAAAGGAACTAACAGAAGACCAGATGAACACACAGCTAGATTGTTAAAAATGAGGATGGAATGAGCACCAATGGAGAAATGTCTAAACGTTTTCTACATCCCAAATAGTGGAAGAGAGTTTGGACCACTCTTGAGGGAACGGATTCCCTACTAGGAAGGCAGCGAAGCAAGTCTGGGATGTGTTTTACAGGTTTTCTGTCCTGCATAGAAAACTGAACTTGGCCTCGGAGGAACTCTACAATCTTGGGCTTCTGAGGCCTCCCCACTTCCTAAGAGCTAGAGACCCCCAGACAGGAGCCTATTAGAAATCTGAAGGGAAGCCAGCCTCTTGTACCCTTTTATCTGTTTAACAAGTGCTTGTGTGTCCTGTACTATGTGCATATCGTGTTCTAAGAACTTCGGTTTTTTTTAAAGATTTTATTTATATATTTGAGAGAGAGAGAGAGAGGGCAGGAAGTGAAGAGGGAGGGAGAGGGACATGCAGACTCCTCGCTGAGCAAGGAGCCTGACACGGCCCTCTCCCAGGACCATGAGATCATGACCTAAGCTGAAGTCAGATGCTTACCCACTGAGCCACCCAGGTGCCTCTAAACACTTTGTAACGTGTGTGCTCCTCAAAACAATCTTGTGATGTATTGTTATCCTCATTTTTAGTATAAGGAAACTGAGTCACTGATTGGTCAAGTGATCTCAGGTGAAAGAGTTCCTTTGATTAGGGCTCGAGGAAACCCCATCCTTACGGCGTGAATGTGGAACACAGTATATCTGTTCAGATCTGCTACTTAATGGTATTTCCCTTGTGAGGGGCCCTTGAAGGCCAGTGTCATTCTCCAGATCTGTCTGACCTGCTGCCTCTCTTCCTGGTGGCAGCACCTCATTACTCAGCACCCTTTGCCGTGAGACGGGACCGCTGCCTGGATTCAGCGCGGTGGAAAATGAGCCCAAGGGTGGGCTCCACTCTCAGGCCTGGCTGCGGGGAGGCCCCTGGGAGCCACACGTCAGGGATGTTGGGGGCCGGCAGGTAAAACGACCTCGTATCGAAATCACCATTTGGAGAAAAGCTGCTCCTGCATCAGCCACAGCTCTCAGGGATTAAAGGCTTTTCGGCCAGAAATGAACTTCTTCCCCCGTTGGTTCTTGGTACGTTTGGTGGGGGGTGTTAGAGGAGCCGGGTTTGCAGACACAGACGCTGAAGAAAAGCGGATTCCTCTAGGGAAGTGGATTCAGAGCAGTAGGGCCCACATGGCATTGCTGCGTGGGGACTCCTGAGGGGCTACGAGGGAAGACAACCCAGAGGATAAAAATCGATTCCCTGTCTCCTTGCTGCGACATTCCCACAGTGATTTTGGGAGCGGCCACGGAAGGGTGCCGGGAAGCCACGTGCATCCTGCGCTCTGGAGATGGGTGCTGAACCGCATGTCAGTGGTTTGAGGCTGTAGATGGTTTGGAAGGGGCTAGGGGGTCAGTTTATGGCTGGAGAGGACCTGGGGCAGGTGGCCTGGGCTGTGCGTGGGCTCCCCCTGTGACTTTGCACCAAGGGGCTCCTTCCCAGGGTTCTGAAGGTCAGGAAAGATGTGCGGGGAAGCCCAGAGCTGCTGGCTCATTCTGGGGAGCTTTATCTTTCTTCCTTTAAACTCCCTCTGTCCTGTGTGGCCAAAATGCACATGATGGCTTTTGTGCTACTTAGGAGATTTTCAGACCTTTGCAGCAACCAGGAACCTTAAAGAGGGCAAACCCAGGGTACCTATATGAGGCAGGGGAAAGCAGGCGCTGTCTTTGAAGTTGGGAGTGGGAGGGCCCCAGAGCCCCCCACCCCAGGGTGCTTCCACACCCCATCCCGCTCAGTTCCTCATACTCTAATGTGAAGGACCTTTGGCTGGGACCTGGGTCAGGAGGGGAGAGAGGCCTCTGAGAGGCACCCAGTCCTTTTCTGAGATGGTGAAGAGGACACTGATAAGTCCATGAGATTCTGGTGTTTCAAAGCCACCCAAAAGTGTCTATGGCAAAGTGATTAAAAATTGAATTATTTGGGGGCTTCCTAGGTGCCTCAGTTGGTTAAGCATCTGCCTTCGGTTCAGGTCATGGTCTCAGGGTCCTGGGATCGAGCCCCAAATCGGGCTTCCTGCTCAGTGGGAGAGTCTGCTTGTCCCTCTGCATATGTGCTCTGTCTCAACAAATCACAATTTTTTTTTTAAATTTTAAAGATTTTTATTTTATTATTTTGGATGGAACTGGAATGGGAGGACATCTGTTTCCTTCTTTAGGAAACTGTTACAAAAAGAAGATCATGGATTGGGAGAGAGGATGATTTTCTAGGAAGAAAAAAGGTAAATAGTGTAATTGCCTAAAAGTGGTGACAGTCTTGCTTGTAGATGTTCCTCCTGCATTTTGGGAAGTTGGAGAATCCGTAATACTTTCAATTAAAGTTTTCCTGAGAATCCCCAGCTGACTTTGGGGGTGGGGGACATTGTCCTTTGTGAAGGTTTTGAGTTTCTGTGAGTGAGCAGACCTCCACTCCAGAGTGACATAAAAAGCAATCTGCACCTCCTTCCTGATTTGTCTGTAATGAAACTTGCTTTCCTCAGGTCCCAGCATTCGAGGCAGATAAATATGTTCCCTTTCGCTGGCTCTTACTCATACTTCAGCAAGATTTCCCATGTGCTTTCCTTGGCTGGCTGGGAAACTGGACCACAATTTATGGGATCTTAGGGGACAGGCGCATAGAATTCCAGTGGGATCCCAGAACAGAAACTAATTGGAGATTAGAGACCATTGTGGTGTGAAGCTTTTCTTTGAGATCGAAAGAAGTGCATGTTATGCAAATATTAGCAAGTGTAAGTTCACACTGTCTATTGAAAATTTATAGACTCATTATGGTCTCGAAGGCAGGAAGCTAAGTAGATTTTGGGAAAGATGCAGGTAAATTCAGGGAGGTGGCAAATTTCCCCAGGGAAAGTAGAATGGCTAAAGAGTATGGCCCACACTTTTTTTTTTAAAGATTTTATTTATTTGCCAGAGATAGAGAGAGAGAGTACCCACAAGCAGGCAGAGAGGCAGGCAGAGGCAGCGAGAGAAGCAGGCTTTCCGCCGAGCAAGGAGCCCGATGTGGAACTCGATCCCAGGACCTTGGAATCATGACCCGAGCCGAAGGCAGCGGCTTAACCAACTGAGCCACCCAGGCATCCCTGGCCCAAACTTTTTTTTTTTTTTAAGATTTTATTTATTTATTTGACAGAGAAAAATCACAAGTAGATGGAGAGGCAGTCAGAGAGAGAGAGAGAGAGAGGGAAGCAGGCTCCCTCCCGAGCAGAGAGCCCGATGCGGGACTCGATCCCAGGACCCTGAGATCATGACCTGAGCTGAAGGCAGCGGCTTAACCCACTGAGCCACCCAGGCGCCCCCTGGCCCAAACTTTTTAAAAAGATTTTATTCACTTATTTGACACACAGAGAGCCAGAAAGCACAAGTTGGGGGAATGGCAGAGGGAGAAGGAGAAGCAGGCTCAGGGGAGCTGAGCAGGGAGGCAAATGTGTGGGACTCCATCCCAGGAGCCTGGGATCATGACCTGAGCTGAAGAAAGACACTTAACCAACTGAGCCACCCAGGCGCCCCCCGGCTCCAACTTCCAATTATGGTGTATGAGATACCTTTGGTAGGAAGGAATGAAGATCAGCAACTGTCCTTGATTCTGCTTCTCAGGAAGGCATTGTGATGTGGTGCCCAGGACTTTGGAGACACACACATGCTTGGTGCCCTCCGGCTCTGCCACTAAAGCAACACCTTCCAGAGGGCAGCTGCAGGCACCGGGTGGCCTCACACAGGGTCAGACCCGGGAGGCACTCAGCCATGTACCCCTTCCACCATCCTGCTGGGGTTAAAAAAATTACCTATATATATAAAAAAAAAAAGGACCAGAATAGTGGGAATGAATGAAAGATAAAAGTTTCCTATGTAGTAGTGGTAGTTCTCTTGTAGTACTATTTCTCTCTCTCTCTCTCTTTTTTTTTTTTTCTTTCTTGGTTTGTTTTCTGGGGAAGGGGCCTGCCATGTGGGTTTTCAGTCAATGATGTTCCCTGACTTAAGTCCTACCGCCCCCCTCAAGGGGGTGGGCTCTGAGGAAACTTTTTTTTTTTTTCAGGCTTTTGTTCTCTGGCGGTTTTTTGTTTGTTCACGTTTTTTTTCTCACTTTGACCGCTTTTGATGGTTTTTGTAGTTTTAGAGGAAAACAAACCGCACCCTGATCTCCCTCTCAGAGAGAAGCCTCAGTCTGGCTGCAGAGCCCAAATAAGTTCCCCCTTGGCCGCTGGCAGAGCAGGTTCCAAGTCGCTGTCCCTGGGGATGGAGGATCTTTTGCTTGTACCCAAAAGCACGGCAGCAGCAGCTTTGGGCACCTCTAGACCGCTAGAGAGGTTCCAAGCAGCAATCGCACACTGAGATTTTCCCGCTGGCCCGGGCTGGGAGTGCCCGGTCTTTCTGGGTCTAAGAGCGCCCACCTTACATGCACCAATTTCAGGGAAGGCAGAGGTTCGCGCGCGGGTCTCAGGCTCTGAGAATGAGGCACAGGTCCGAGAGCACCAGGCTGGGCCTTCGCGCACCTCTCTGGGGTGAGAGTTTGATGCAGGCTCTGAAACAAGGGTGTTTATCAAAGGGCACCGGCTGGGCCTTTATACCTCTTTCAGGGGAGTATCTCAGGCTCTATAGCAGGACTCTTGCATTCTGTCGCCTGGTGTGGCTCCCATTCCCTCACAGGAAGCGGACCCCATGCATTCTCCTTGCACTGGCAGCTTAGGGACCAAGAGCTGGTTTCTCTGCCGCACTCTCTCTGACTCAGTGCCAAGGGAGGCTGTCCTGGGACCAGGGACTTAAGCCCTTGTCCCTAGCCGCCCCGATTCCCACAATTTCCCCAGAGATGCTTTGCTCTTTTGGAGTGCTTTCAACCAGTCTCCGAGTTAATGCTGGTCCCCAGACGCAGGGCACTCTCGCTTGTATTGGGGTATTACTTTCCAACTGTTTGCCTCTGGTAGCTCCCTCCCCCTTTTGTTTATCTTCTGATATCAGTTCACAGTTCCCACTCCGCTTTACCTGCCCACTGGCTTCTTCTCCCCCTGTAGAGATCCACACATGTATAATTTTGATCTCAGGCTGATTTCATGGGTGATTGGAGTTCATGGGTGATTGGTAGGTAATCAGCTCATTTTGGGGTACAAGTTGAAAAGACGCCTTCTAATTCCGCGCCATTTTGTCCCCCCTCTTAACTTTTTTTTTTTATTTTATTTGACAGCACAAGTAGAGGGAGAGGATGAAAGAGAAGCAGGATCTGCACTGAGCAGGGAGCCAGATGCAGGGCTGGATCCCAGGACCCTGGACAGATGCTGCACTGAGGGAGCCACCCAGACACCCTTTTAGACCTAGGATGCAGGTAGGAGAAGCAAGCCAGGGGTTTCTTGGCCCAACACTAATGACCATGGCTCAGACAAATCCATCTTCCACTTCAGGCTTCCAGATACTCTGCGAAGGAGACATTCCCCTTCCTGTCCCTGAATGCTCTGCCAGGTCAAGGCAGATCCATGTTTCTGAGGGTTCCTCTTTGGTCATTCTGTCAGGGACAGCCAAGAGGGCTCCAAGCCTGTGTGGACCCCAGGCCTGGGGATCCCAGCCCTGAACTCTTTGCTCTGCCCTTGATGACCCCAGAATAGATCAATTCAGCAACTGTCAATCCATGCCAGGCCAGGGAACAAACACAGCAGTACACAAGATCAACTCGCCTTGGTCCCAGGAGCCTGGATTCCCCAAGGAGGGCTTCACCTGGTCTCTGAAGGGGATTCCAGGGGTTCCAAGATGGCCATGGGTGGAGCCCACCAGGTAGAGAGGCCCCTGGAGAGTGTCCACTGGCACTGAGCAGACGGAAGATCCCCTCAGGCCTTCCCTCGTGGCTCCACTGTGCCCTGGGGAGAGAAAAGGGCCAGCCACACCGCACCGGGGCCGCAGCTCGGCCACCCAGGAGCAGCAGCGGGCCTAGCCTGGAGCTCAAGCAGAGGCAGGGAGCGGCAGGGAAGCCAGGACTGGGCAGGGCCTGGGGTCCTGGAGTCAGCAGAAGAGCAGCGGGAAACAGCAGGGGGCGCAGCCAGCCCCCTCACCGGACAGGACAGAACAGGAGGCTGGGTGAGGGCACGCGGGCCTGCAGAGAGGCCTGCACTGCTGTTTGCCGCCCCCCACCCGCCACAGCTCGCCCGCACCTGCCTGCCCCGCCCACCGCCTTCTGTGGGCCCAGCAAACTCACTGCGCAAGTAGCGCCTCCCGGGAAGGCAGGGGTTCTGGGCTGGCTGGGCAAGGCGCAGGGGAGTGCATCGGTGCCCCGCTGACTCAGGTACTGAGGGGCTGGGGAGGGGTAGGGGCGCTAGGCAGAGAGGGAGACTGGGGCCCTGCTGCCCGCTGCCACCTGCTGCTTCGTCCAAGGGAGCGGGAGGGGGGCCTGGCGGACAGGCTCCTGGCGGCCTGGTGCTCATACGCCCCATAGCCCTTGCCCCACAGCCCTCGCTCCACTTCTCGGTATCCAGGGAACCCGTGGGGCCTTACTGACATCAAGGGGCCCAGCACCACTGGGCTCGTCTGGACCCCGGAGAGACGCCTGTGCTGACAGGCTTCTTTTCCAGAACTTGATGGAAAATTTTGTCCCTCAGAATCGCCGGGCTCCCCAGCCTGAGAGGCGCTGGCTCAGCCCGCGCAGCCTGGGCCCCACTGGGCCCCCTCCACCTCAAGTGCCTTTTACCCAGGAGCCCCAGGATACCATTTTTTTCTGGCCCATGGACCCCTTTCCCCCACCCCCACCCCCACACCTCTACTTTGGGCCTGCAACCACCCTGGGATCACTTCCATCTCCGGCCCCCTACCCCTTGTTGGTGGTCCTTGTCCACCTCCAGGCCTGACCCCTGGCCCCTCTCACCTCTGGAGTTACTGAAACCCTTCCACTTGGGGGCCACTGGCATCTGTGATCCCAGACTCCCGGGACTCCTCTCCACCTTGGAGCTCCCTACCCTGTTTCCTCTAGGAACTGCTGTGCCTAGAGCACCGAAACCCCACATTCTCAAGCCAGCTGTCTTTGGGCCAAGGACTCAGGTATCCTCAGGGACCCTCCTTTCCAGGGCACATACTCCTCTCTGTGCAGGAGAGACCAGAGAGAGCAGGCTTGGGGATCCTTCACTCCAGCTGGATGGAGGGGCAGAAGCTGGGGTGTGTGTGAGGGGGTGCTGACAGGTGGCCTCCCTGGGTAAGGAGCTTCCAGGAGGAAACTTCAGAGTGAGGCTATGATGTGGAAGCCTCAGGAAGCACTGGCTGCACAGACTCCAGGCTCCTGGCTTGGGCAGTGGGCATTTAGTGGCCAGAGCCCTACAGGACCAACCCTGTCCAAACCCATCCCACCATGGCTGGCTTTTTTGTCTTTAATTTGCACAGCAACCTTTTCTCCAGTATGAAATTGAAAGCTTTGCTTTGGAAAGTTTTGTGTCCAGGAGGCTCCTGGGCATCCACTTACTTTATTTCTGGAGGCTAGTTGAGGAGGGTGGAGTCTTTGGGACCTTCACAGCAGGTCTCCTGATCCTTCCTGACTTCCTTTTTTTTTTTTTTTTTTTGATTTATTTATTTGAGAGAGAGAGATAAAGAGCACACCACAGAACACATGCAGGCACAGGTGAATGGGCCAGGTGAATGGACCTGTGCCAAAACAAAGAGTCAGATGCTCAACCAGCTGCAACCACCACCCCCCGTCCACCTTTTACAGATGGGTTACATCTACACACTGTTAGGCGCTTTGCCTGGACCCGGCTAGTCTTACAGCAGTCCTAGGACACTGTCTCTTGCCCAGTGTCTCTGGTCAGTACCAACCCATACCTCAAGTGTGGGAATGACTTCTTCCTGACTCCTTTTTTTTTTTTTTAAGATTTTTTATTTTATTTTATTTATTTGACAGAGAGAGATCACAAGTAGGCAGAGAGGCAGGCGGAGAGAGAGAGAGGAGGAAGCAGGCTCGCTGCTGAGCAGAGAGCCTGATGCGGGACTCGATCCCAGGACCCTGAGATCATGACCTGAGCCGAAGGCAGCGGCTTAACCCACTGAGCCACCCAGGCGCCCTTCCTGACTCCTTCTTAACTCCCTGTCCAGCCTGGGTTGCCCACCCCCCTCCAGGCTGTCCTAGTTG
This sequence comes from Mustela nivalis, assembly GCF_964662115.1. Taxonomy (NCBI): domain Eukaryota; kingdom Metazoa; phylum Chordata; class Mammalia; order Carnivora; family Mustelidae; genus Mustela; species Mustela nivalis. The sequence continues at coordinate 121,540 of NW_028135770.1, read as the reverse complement.
TATATATTGGATCTCTGTAGATAGTGGGCACCATCAGATCCTCACCTGTCGTGGCCGGCGCAACAAATCAACCAGGAACATGAGGGTAAGAGGATGAAGAAAAGAACTCGAGAAGCAGAGATATGGGGGACAGGAGGAGCACTGAGGAGGATGTCCAACAGTGCTAAGTTTATTCAAAGCCTTAAGGCCATATATATAGTGACATTACATCTGTGTTTAGTTAAGCAACTATGGTTCCTCATGACGCCAAATGGCTGATGCCAGTACAAATACAGCAAACCTGAAAGTAAATTATGGGTTGTACTAAGGCAGCAAGGACCAGCAACGAACTTTTTAGCCCAACCGAATTGTTCTCATTTGTTTAGTAAGCGTGTGGGAAGTCACGTAGGCGAGCGCACAACACATAGCACAGACTCTTGCCCAGTGCTACTGAACTTTTCCCGTCCTAAACCTTTTGTTAGGTTATTTGGACTTTAAAGGAGGCACAAGTCAGGGTCTGGTTTGGTTCTCGTCTCAAGCCTTATTGCGGCCTCCCACACTCACCGAAATGAGAACATGGCTCAGGGTTATGGAGTGAATATACCCTTTAGGAAACATTAAAGGACATAGCATAACTGGTCCGGGGTCACCCAGCCTGTGAGAGGCATGGGTGAGATTCAGACTGCACTGGGTGCCACAGCCATTTTCAGCTCACCTTAGTGTCCAACCTGGTCCCAGAAGGTTCCTGCTCAGGACTTTGCTTTGTGCTGAGCTGGGCTTGCTTCCTGCCTTTGAAGCCATTTTCACAGTGTATCCCCAGCCCACCCTCTCACATTGAGCATCAGTGCTGCCTTGGCTGGCCTCTGTTGATCGTGCCATTCCTCTCAATCCCTCTGTCACTCCTCCGGCCCACTGTCCTACTGCCCTCTGTCCGGTGGGCCAAGTTCTGAGTTTCTTACCTGCACTTCCTCTTAACTGTGCTCTGTTGAAATCCTCTCTAACAGGGAAGACCTGCTTATCAGAGCAGCTTGATTTGGAATCCATCTCCCCTGGAGGTCAGAGCTTCTGACCATCATGTCCCCAGCCTCAGCACTGGGGATGCCTGCCCAGCCTATTCTGGGTGCTCGTGGAGCTCTGGGATCTTGGAGAAGATTTGCCATGAAAATAAGCATTTATACATAACACGGAAGAGAAGATTTGAGGAAATTGAGTGAGTGTCATCTGGTAATGTTTGTGTTAGGATGGTTCTGAAATTTCTGGGCCCTGAGTTACCAAGAACCCTAGGTTGCCCAGCTGGAAGGACCTCAGATAGATCAGCTGGGCTCCTCACCTCATTTGACAGATGGGAAGTTGAGGCCCAGAGCTTAGTGCCACAGAGCAGGAGTGAGGAGAGATGTTAGTGACAGGAAGAAATCATAGGGTAAGCACAAAGTGGCTGAGCCTGGGCTTTGTTTATGCAAATGAGTTGCTAAAACAGTGGGCCTGAGGCTGCTGACTCTATCTAGTGGCCAGCAAGAAGTAACACCAGCCCACACCTTCTGAGGTTTAACTCATGCCAGGAATGATTCTCAATGTTTTATTTGTGGGCACCTGGGTGGCTCAGTTGTTCAGCTGAGGTTATGCTCCCAGGGTGTAGGGATCTAATCCTCACCAGGCTTCCTGCTCAGTGGGAAGCCTGCTTCTCCCTTTCACACTCCCCCTGTGTGTGTTCCCTCTCACCCTGTCTCTCTCTCTCTGTCAAATAAATAATAAAATCTTAAAACAAGAACAACAATACCAAAATGCTTTATTTGCCTTAGGAGATAGGGTCTGTTATGGCTACCATTTTAATGCATGGAAATATGGGCACAGGGGAGCTAAAGGAGTCCAAGGTCACACAGCTTTCAAGTGGAGGAGCCAAGATTTGAACCCTGGGCAGCCTGCCTCCAGAAACTGTATTATTTTTTCCCCTTGTGTATGTCATTTTTAAAAACCTTTCCCTGAATTCTAACAGAGATGTGTAAACATTGTTAAGCATGCAGTTTATTGATCATCACAAAGCTTAGGTTCTGAAGCATTGCAGCAAGCTGGGGTAGGCTATGATGTCAGAACCGGTTGGAATCCAGTTTCTGGTGCTGCATGATCTTAGGTGACTTACTCAGCCTCAGTTTCTGCACTGAGTTTGGCAGCCTTGTGATGAGTAGAGCGTGTGACAGTGCCTAGCGGGTTTGGTGCCTGGCGAGTGTTTAATAAATGGTTTTCTCTTCTTAATCATGAAAATTCTAAGTTGTGTTGGTTTTGTTAAGCAGTCCGAATACCTTCCTCATCGGTCAGTTGCCTGTCAGTCGCCTTGTAGGTACTTGTGATGAGTCACTTTGGTAAGTCACTATATATAGCTGAAACATTTGGGGGTAGTTGGGGGACAACCCCCCCGCCCCCACTGCCCCTGCATTGAAAGTCTGTAATTTAAAATGTTCCACCTGTGCCTTTTTTTTTTTTTTAAACATAACCACTTTGGGACAGTGAAAGTTATATGTCTTCTCCTTAGGATTGTGACGGAGCCTTTGGGGACCTGCAACAGCTTACTTCCAGTTTCTGTCTGGCATACTGATGGGCCAGAACTTATTTTAACAACATTCCATCACATTCCAGGCACCTGGAAGGAGGAATATGTTGAACTTCTCGGAAATTATTTTTTGGAACTGTTTTTATACTGAGGAATAACCCATTTAAAAATTGAATGACCTTTATGGTTGACTTTTCCACTCTACATAATGCAAACTGAAAAACTCGTTGTTTTCAGCTGCTTCTGCAGCAGTGGGAAGAGCAAGCCTGTGGGAGTCCTCCCCCGGTTGTCCCCAGCACAGAGCTGCATCATTCTACACACCCCTCATGCCTTGTCTCCTTGTCTGTGAGGTGGTAATGATGGTGCAGGGAGCTCCAGGGGTTGTCGTGAAGGTTACAGAGATGGGGGGTGTAAACTTTGAACAGTGTGCCCCACATAAAATGCAGATCTGGTGAGCAGAGGCAGCTGCTCACATTAATTGCCTTTCTTTCCTGGGTCCTTTTTGTCTCAGCCACCACCTTAGAGAAAGTGACTCAGCAAGGCTGGTGCTTGTGGAGCCCTCTACAAATCCAGCTAATTCACACGGGCGATGCCCTGGAGATAAGGGGGTTTTCCTGGGTGGTAGGACCCCATTTCAGAGGCTTAACTTGCCGGTTTCTCCTAACTGGTCCTGTCCTCCAGGGTCAAGTTGAAGGCCTGCCAGGAGACTGGTGGTCTCACCAGAGTTTTCCACTGGAAGCATGAAGGACCCCATGGGGCCTCGTGCAGAATGACATGGGTGTTGGGGGGAGAACAGAGGGGACATCGCCTGTACCATCATGGGCAGGTCACTATATCTGGCTCATGCCGGCTTTCTTCCCATCTGGGAAATGGCAGAAGACCATGCTTTTTCACAGGAGGGATGAGGGTTTAGGGAGGTATTTAATGACTGTGTTGGGGCTGCATGAGTAACAGAGTTGACGGAGGGGCCTTGGAGTCACAGACTTGGGTTCAGGCCCCTGCTGCTGCCACATAAAAGTAGATCGCTTGGGTAAGCCATGGACCTCAGTGTCCTCCTCTGTGCACTGTGGATAATACCTAGCATGTAGGTCTGTGACGGGTACAAAATAGAAGGCCATATTAGGAGCTTAGAGCAGAGCCTGGTACTCACTAGATTGTAGTTTTATGGAGATACTCTGGCATCACTGGTGTTGCAGACCTGGTCCTACCCTCTGGAAACTTTGGCTGTGTGATAGATGGCTTATGAGGCCATGGCTGACAGAAAGAAGCGGTGTCTGTCTTTTCTTAAGATTAAGGGTACAGAGGGGTGCCTGGTGGCTCCGTCGTTGAGGCATCCAACTCTTGGTTTCAGCTAAGGTCATGATCTCAGGGTGGTGGGATTGAGCCCTGAGGTGTGCTCTGCTCTCAGTGTAGAATCTGCTGGAGGTTCTATCTCCCTGTATTTGTGTGTGTGTGCTCTCTCTGTATCTCTCTCTCTCTGTCTATCTCTCCCTAAAATAAATGAAGCTGTAAAAATAAATAAATACATACATGCATAAGTTAATTAATTATGGGTACAGAAATCAGTGATGGAGCTGGGCTGATGGGACGCTTGGCAGCAAAGACAGGTGCACCCTGCTTGAAGGCTCGGGGGTAGCTGCGGTGTCAGCAGTGGTGATGGGGGTGTGAGGAAGTTGCCTCGTGCAGCATCCAGAGAGGAACTTAGATGGGGGGGGGGGTTCCAGGGAGTAAATGCCCATGGGTAGGAAGCATCTTCAGATGAATGTCAGAGGATGTCCTCATGGATGGGGAGGCACCCTTTCTCCCTGAAGCTGCCCACGAGTGGAGGTGTGCCTGCTGGGGACATAACTAAATCATTGGGGTTTAGCCTCCTAAGCTGTTAATTTATGAAGATGTGGCCAAGACCTTGTCTCACTGCTTTTTAAAGAGAAGTAAATTAAACTGTTGTTTGGGATGGTGTTGTCTTCCAAAGGCTCATTCAGAGTCAGTGGCAGAGCTGCTGTGGGCTTTCCAACTTGTCTTGAAAGCCTGGTCCAGGCAAGGGTGAGGGATATTCCCATCTCTTGGGGTCTCTTGCCCTCTCTGTTTATGGCAGAACGTGGTTTTGTGACTGGTAAATAAACAGGCATCCTGTGCAGATCCTTCAGCTCTTCGTGTGGCTGCAGTAGAGGAAATTCCCATTCACTGGGCGCAGACTGTGGCTGGACGGGCGGTGTGGCGGGGCTCTCACTGAGCATTCTCCTTTCACGTAATCCCCGACCAGATATGAATTTTGTGGTGTTGCCACTTTCCTGCTGGCCAGGAGGGAAGTTGAGGCCCAGGAAAGTTACACTTTCTCGCTGTGGTAAGCGGCAGAGCCATGTCAGCCGGTCCAGGCCCTGGCTTTCAGGTCTGTTTGCTGTGAGCATTTCCTCTTGTGTTTCCAGCTTTTGGCCTGTTTGACCTATCAAACTACTGATGGTGTATTGATAATTCTAATACTCTCGACATTGTGAAAGATTAGCTCTTCACTTTGTGCTAGAAATGTTTCTTGCTGTATTTTTCTTTTAAATAAAAAAAAAAGTCAAAGTCCCACGTTTCTGCCCATTTGAATCTCCCTGAGTCTCCCTGTTGTAAAGTGGTTGGGTTTGGGGATTTCTAGGGCAGGGGCCTAGTTGGTGGTGGCTTTGCCTGGAGGAGCCCATGGCTCAGGACTTAGAGTGAGGACTGGAGCAGTGTGAACTGTGGCCTGAAAATGTGTTCATGTGTGCTGAGGTGGTGCCCAGATTCTTTTGGAGGATGAACTGAGGTTTTGATCAGTAGGTTAGAGAAACACTTGATGGAATAACACTGATAATTTTGTTTTTGTATTCAATCCTAATTTTGTGTTTTCGTTTTCGTGTAGTGCAGTGTGCTCTATGTTCTAAGAAAAAATTGGCAATCAATTCATACAGTATCATGATTTAATAATCCTTCCTCACTCACCGGGTCATATTTCAGGTTTTTATATGTAGTTTTTATATCTGTAGTTCTGTTTCTGAATTCTGCATTTTGATTCATTCCTTCATTTTTAAATTTCTTATTTTAAAGATTTTATTTATTTGAGAGAGAGAGAGAATGAGCTAGGAGCAGGGGCAGAGGGAGAAGGAAAGGGAGACTCCTCACTGAGCATGGAGCCTGATGTGGGTCTCAGATCCCAGGTCTCTGAGATCAGGACCTGACCCAAAGGCAGATGCTTAACAGACTGAGCTACCCAGGTGCAGCCACATTCCTTCATATTTTTATTTTTACTCCAGTGCTGCACTGTTTGGCTGGTTGCTTCAGTTTCTGGGAGGGAGGGAGATGACCCCCTCCCCTGTTCTTCTAACAAGTTTGCTTTTGCTGCGTTGACTGGAGAAGGGCCAGGCTTCCTGAAGATGAGTAGAATGATTCAGTGACACCCAAAAGGCAGTGGCTATCATTGTTCCCACTGTGCTTCAACAACTTCACCCACTGACTCTTTGATGATGGCAGCCACCAGCAAATCTTCTGCAGAGGACTGCAGCCTTGGGATGCTTTTCTTGTGGTGCTGGACTTCATTCCCCCTGGAAGCCAGTACAGCTAGGATTAGAACCTAGGAAAAGTCCCATTAGAACCCAAGAAAGTGGGGTGCCTGGGTGGCTTAATCGATTGTCTGCCTTTGGCTCAGTTCATGGTCTTAGGGTCCTGAGATCAAACCCTGCACTAGTGTCCGTGCTGGCTGTGGAACCTACTTAAAATCAAACAAACAGAAATCAGCCCAAGAAAGTACCATCCTTTGTGTTGTTCTATACTGTGGATCAGATTTTATTTTTCTTTTCTTTTTTTTTTCTTTCTTCTTTCTTTTTAAAGATTATTTATTTGTCAGTGAGAGAGCACAAGCAGGGGGAGCAACAGGCAGAGGGAGAGGCAGGCTTCTGGTTGGGTAAGGGGTCTGATGTCGGACTTGATCCCAGGACCCTGTGATCATGACCTGAGTCATGTTAGGCTGCTGCCTAACAGACTGAGCCAACCAGGCATCCCCCAGGATCAGACTTCAATAACCCTACCAGATTTCTTTAGCTTTGACATTTTAAAGGACAATGAAAGCTAGCTAATCCTACACCAGGATTCTGCATCTGCTGGGCTGTGCTGTCCGGGCCTATGTGCCTCCTGTTCTTCTAACCCCATCAATTCCACCCATGTTTTAGCCAGAGAACTGTAGGCAGGTGTGGGCGTGTCACTGAAAGCTTTGACTCATCATTCATATCTTTATTGTAAGCTTATAATCTTTATTTTTTTCTTTTTTTGGGGTAAGATTTTATTGATTTGTTTGTTTATGAGAATGAATGGGGAGCAGAGGCAGAGGGAGAAGCAGACTCCCTGCTGAGCAGGAAGTCTGACATAGGGCAAGATCCCAGGATTATTTATGACCTGAGCCCAATGCAGATGCTTAACCGACTGAGCCACCCAGGCGCCTCTTTATTTTTCCTTTATTGATTATCTGCCTTTCTGAGGCAGCGTTCTACCTGGGTTTTCATAACTCCACACTAAGGTATTCTTCCACTAGTGTGGCCTGTTTTGAGGTAATTCCTATACATTCTGGCTATGCTGCTAAATGATGCTATGATCTTGGACTCTTTTTTTTTTTTAACCTCTCTGAGCCTTGGTTTCCTCTGTGCTAATGTGGATAATATACCCTCTCTTGCAGATGTGTGGAGGGCCATGGCTGACTTGGATGCAGTTGGAGTCATCTCACGGCACATGGAATACACAATTTATCTTGCTTCCTGTCTTGCTAACGACATCTTGGTTTTCATGCTGTCTTAGAACAAGTAGAACTTGACTTACATGTAAGTTGTGAATTCACGTACTTTTGACAGAGGTGTTATTTTAGTTTAGTTTAGTTTAGTTTAAAGCAGGCTCCACACCCAGTGCAGAGCCCAGTGTGGAACTCAAACTCACCACCGTGAGATCAAGATCCGAGCTGAGATCAAGAGTTGGCCGCTCAATGAGCCTAGTCACCCAGGCATCCCTTCTGTTTATCATTTTTCAAAAAATGTGACAAGTAACACTTTCTCTGCTTGGACCTGTCCTCACACCTGCTATGCTGGTCTGGGGGTCAGACGTGTAGCTGGTGTAGTGCTGGTGATGTTGAGCAAGACAGTTGTTAAGTCTTTTTACCCTAATTGCTGTTGTCCTATTATTTCCTTTTTTTTTTTTTTAAAGATTTTATTTTATATCGTGGTGATATATGCTAAAACTGTTGCTTCTGGTCCTGCCTTAAAACTTGAATATGTAGGGCATTTTTTAAGGATTCATCCCTGGAGATACAGTATTTGTTTTTCTCTGTCTGACTTATTTTGCTTAGCACAATACCCTCTAGGTACATCCATACTGTTGTAAATATCAGGATCTCATCCTTTTTGATGGCTGAGTAATATACCATTGTGTGTATGTACCACTTTGTCTTCTGTTGCTGGACACTTGGGCTGCTTCCATATCTCGGCTATGGAAAATAAAATGCTGCAGTAGGCTTAGGGGTGCCTCCGTGCGTTCAGAATGTTGAATCTGATGTGTCAACTGCCACAACAGTCGTGGCAACTCAGGAAGGGAGCCAGGTGCAGGAGGTAAGAGGAGGAGTGCAGCTTTAGGCAATCTGAGTTGAGGTGTCTGTTGGACGTGCAGGTGTAGGTTCTGGTTGGACAGTCAAAATGTAGGAATGGGTGCTTGGGGGAAGAGAGATGCAATCATGCTGTTGCCAAGGGATATATTCCTTGTAGAGAGAGTGACAGTTAAGGATTTAGGGTAATTCCTTCTTTTCTTGGGCAGATAAAGGGGAAGAATAAAGGAGTAGTGGATGGAAGGGGAGGGACATGGCTTTGATGCCAGGAAGGCATTTTTGCACAGATGTCTAGAGAAGAGAGATTTCAAGGAATGAAATGTCAGCAATGTTCGATGATGTGAAAAGTTGCAAAGCAGCTTGATTAGGGGGTGGGGGTAGATCGAGGAGGTTGTCACTGAGTACTGAAAGAAAATGGGAGGTGAGTAGTGGAGTCCTAAGCCAGACATAGAGATAGAGTGCCTGGGCGTGAGACCATGGAGGTCACACACAAGAATAGCCTTTTAGAAAGTTTGATGGTAAAGACACAGACGATCATAACTCCAGACATAGCTTGGACAAGGGTGGGTTTTACAGGCTGTGTTTACCTATTTGCAGGTTGACTGAAGGGAGATGACAGATGGTGCATGCTGCTGGATGTTGTGGGTTGAGATGGGATCAGGTATACAGAAAAGCACACAGAGAGGAGTGTATGGATGCCCTGACTGCTTCTGTAGAACACAAGGCCAACATTAGGCATGGAGGGAATGGAACGTGGCTCAAGGAGATGTGCAGTCTCAGATACAGACCACATGGCTCAGAGTCTTACAGGGCTCTCCTTGCCTCCGCGTGGCCCTTCTCACAGGGTTTAAGTTTTGAAGAGTCCTTTTGTTTCTCTGGGTTTGGGGTGTGACTGGAGAGACATAGCAGAGAGCAAGGGCTGAGGAAAGACCAAGAGGGCAGGAACTCACAGAGGGGAGTCTACTACCCTCTCTGCCTTTTCTGGTATGGGCTCTCTCCTGATCTGGATGGACGGATGACCTGCCATTACTTCTTTTAAAAATGCATTTGGCTTTACCCTGCCAGAAAGCAACACATGTTTATTGAAGAATAGTGGGAAACCCCAGAGAAACTGAAGGAAGAAAATAAGCACTCAGCTGAAGACAACCATTCAAAAGTTCTGGCCCTTTTCCTCCCAACTTTCACTGAAGTTGAACAGATAAATGTATATATATGAAGTGATTTCTGGGAAAGACCAAAAAAAAAAAAAAAGATACCAACAACAAGAAAACAAAAAAGAGAACAAAGCAGAAGAAAACGGTGTTCATTTTCTTCCTGAGGCTGCCCTTCCTCGATACTGCTACTTGGTTTTACTACCTGCTTTTCTCCCTGGGCTTTCTTGACAAAACATGGTTCCACTACTTTTACCTTCTTCAAAGTGTTTGACAGAGTCGTTTGCTTTCAACATGGAGTTTGAGCAAAATGGACTATTGTTTTAAAATATTCTATCATGTGTGCTGTAATATCTCATCCTGGACATGATACAAATGCTATGATAAAAAGAAGAGATGCTTTTAAAGTGATCACCAGAGTTGTGAAATTCATTGGCATGATCCTTCTTTTTTTTTTTAAAAAGATTTTATTTATTTATTTGACAGACAGAGATCACAAGTAGGCAGAGAGGCAGGCAGAGAGAGGAGGAAGCAGGCTCCCTGCAGAGTAGAAAGCCCGATGCGGGGCTCGATCCCAGGACCCTGGGATCATGACCTGAGCTGAGGGCAGAGGCTTAACCCACTGAGCCACCCAGGCGCCCCAACATGATCCTTCTTTTGAGGGTCATAATTCGTTTAATTTTTTTCTGCTCCAGCTTAACCTTCGCAGTCTTCAGTTGTTATGTGCATTAGACACAGTATTAGCAGTAGTGGCAGTAAAAATACTCCTGTCATCCTTTACAGGTACCATTTTACTAGCATCTCCTTACCACTGTAGCAGCTTTAAACCCTGTTTCCACCCTGTTCATTCCTTTAAATGCCTTTTCCTTAAAACCTTTTCTTAGTTTTTGGTGTTCTATAGCTTTACCACAAAATGTTTAATTGAAGATTTCTCATCTTGCTTGGTATCTGTGCATTTCCTGTATTTCTGGATTTATCATTTCTGTAATATCCTCAGCTGTTTTCTTCTGAAATTTTGACTCTGTCCTTCTGCTGTACTTCCCAGGATTCTTATTTAAACCTCCCGTCTGTTGTTCGTGTCTCTCAAGCTGGCGTTCATCTTCTTCTCCTGCCTCCTTGTGTTGCATTCTGGGGAATGTCTTCACTTCTTGGTGCAGTGTTGTGAAGTCCTTCATTCGGGGCTCATCTACTGCCCCACCATTCTGGTGTGTTTTCTGTTGTGTTTTACGTCTCAGTGATTTTTGGTCCCTGTTTAACTTCCTTCAGTTCCATGTTCACACTTGGCCTGTTGCTTTTGATAGGCTCTTGATCCTTCTTTATTTTTAAACCTCTTTTGTGTTCTTAAACAATTAACATGTAATATTTTCTATTCTGTATCTGATCATTCCAGTGTCTAAAGTCTTCATTTTCCCTCAGTCTTCTGTCTCTCACAGTGGCCTCATTTCTTAAATGCTCTGTGAAGGGATTTTGAGACCAGATTTATTGGAACATAGATGTAATCTCTTTTAATTCTGTTTTTTGGTGTGTTTTTTTTGTTGTTTGTTTGTTTGTTTGTCTGTCTGTTTTTTCCTGGAGGGTTTGTCTTTCCTTTGCCAGGAGGCTGGGAGTGTTCTTGGTTGGGATCACTTTGGTTCCATTTGAGGGTCCTGGTTTATTAAGGAAATCTCAGGTTCAGTTCCCCCAACTTACCGTGTGGTGGGAACGGGGTCTGGAGGGCACAGGCCTGTAGAGATCCTGCAGTGAAAATGGCATTTGTTCTCTGGCACCCTGATTTGTTTTTCTTGAGCTTGTTGCTTACAGATCAGGTTTTGGCTCACTTGTTTCTGCCACCTCCCTCTTCCTGCTTCCTTTCCTACCATTTTCTAAGTCCTTTGCTAGTTTTCCAATGTCTTCTAAAGCCCAGAAATGTTTTGTGAATTCCATTTGCCATCACTAATTGCAAGTCTCCTCCTGCAGCAGGAAGGCCAGAGCCAGACACTGTAATGCTCTGCCTCCCACAGAGGAGATTTTAATACCCTCTCCTCGTGTTCAGAAATTCTAGATTGGAGATGGAGTTATGGATACATTACCATCTACAGAGGATTAGTTGCCTATATAATAGAACAAGTATGCATTATTCTAATCTTCCTAAAACTTCCATTTTGCATAATAAATATGAATGAATAAGGAACCCACATTACTTTAGTTTATGCAGATGTTCGCTTTCTGTCTCTGGCTTTAGATGGTAGGTTGTCATTTGTATGGTTCATTCTGAAAATTGGGTAACTTCATTCTTATTTTCTACATGTTGGTGCCATATAAAGTGATGATTTATGGAGATTCAGAGGTAAATATTTATCAACATCTAAATAATTGGGGAAGGCTTCCTTTACAAAAGGTAGAATTATTAAGACCTGTTTAATCACAGAAGGGATATCCTGTAAAGCTAGCCCATAAATAAAAAGTGGATCAGAAGAAAGCAGAGAGAGGAGAGAATTTGGAAGGAGCACGTGGAGGGACACCTACTGCCTATCCCTGTAAGTCAGGGGCAATCTGGAAGGGAAACCTTGTTAAAGGAGGCAGTAGTGTTTAGATGTAATGAGCTACTGGAAACCTCACAGTGTTGTGGTGAAGCAAGTGGTGTGCAATCAAGTCCGCAGCCCAGTTGAAGTTGTGGCTTCAGGCAGCAAGCGAGCAGGCCTTTCTGTCTGCCTTTATCTCCAGTGGGAGCGACTTGTCCTCCTTGAAGTCAGCCTCCAGACATCTTTTCCTGTCGCTACACATCTGTGCATCACTGAGAATTTCTGCGGTTGCTGCTTCATGGAGATGTTTGTCAGTTTTGGGTTTTGTTTGTTTTGTTTTGTTTTTTACCGAGGTTCACTTGCTAACTTTTCTCTTCTCTTAAAAAAAAATTATTTAATCTAGGGTGCCTGGGAGGCTCAGTGGGTTAAAGCCTCTGCCTTCGGCTCGGCTTGAAGGCATGATCCCAGGGTCCTGGGATTGAGCCCCACATCAGGCTCTCTGTTCAGCAGGGAGCCTGCTTCCCTTCCTCTCTCTCTGCCTGCCTCTCTGCCTGTTTGTGATCTCTGTCTGCCAAATAAATAAATAAAATCTTTAAAAAATATATGTGTTTAATCTAGGGGCACCTGGGTGGCTAAGTGGGTGGGTTAAGCCTGTTTCTTCAGCTCAGGTTATGATCTCAGGGTCCTGGGATTGAGTCCTGCATCAGCAGGGAGCCCTCTTCCTCCTCCTCTCTCTCTGCCTCTCTGCCTACTTTTGATCTCTCTCTGTCAAATAAATAAGTAAGTAAATAAATCTTTTAAAAATATATATATATAATTTCTTCCAGGAAGAGATTATGCTGAGTGAAAAAAGTCAAGCAGAGAGAGTCAATTATCATATGGTTTCACTTATTTGTGGAGCATTACAAATAGCATGGTGGACAAGGGAAGATGGAGAGAAGGGAGTTGAGGGAAACTGGAAGGGGAGGTGAACCATGACAGACTATGGACTCTGAAAAATAATCTGAGGGTTTTGAAGGGGTAGGGGGTGGGAGGTTGGGGGAACCAGGTGGTGGGTATTAGAGAGGGCACGGATTGCATGGAGCACTGGGTGTGGTGCAAAAACAACGAATACTGTTACACTGAAAAAAATATATATATATATTTCATCTCTTATTACCATGTATTTCAAATGGTAGTGAGGGATGATGGTGTGGGACCCCATGAAGTGAATTCACACTGCCATCTTGACCACAATATAAGTGTCGTACACAGCCGTCCTGTGTCCCCTTTCGTTCTGAAATGGATTCTCTCTTCCCAGCTGTTATCAATAGAAGACAGGGGTCTTTGTTCTTGTAGGTGACTTGTCCAAGATCGCACAACTTTCGAGGTTTAACCTTTGGTCTGATTGTAGGACCCATTTTCTTTAACTCAGTGCCATGCAACCTACCATGTAGGACTCTCAATACTCTCCTGCTTTTGAAGCTGTACTCCACAGGCCACATCTACCAGTGCATATCTATTTTTGTCTAGTTCACTCATTTATTGCACACATTTACTGGATGCCAGCTATGTGTTTCAGGCACCTTTCTAGGTGCTGGAGATATGGCAGTGGGCAAGTCAAACACAACCCCCTGCCCTCATTGAGCATGTTCCATTTCCTACTACTGGAAGCATCCACCAGGAACAATGGACTTATGCCAGAAGTCCAGCAATGATATGAGTTCCAGAAATTTCTGAATGGTTCTTTGTGGAAGTGATGATTTGGCGGCAGCCCTCAAGGTAGCTACCTGCACAGGCAAAAAAAAAAAAAAAAAAAAAAAAAAAAGGAGGGCTGGTGTAGAAATGCCTGATGAATGGGCTTCAAGGTCAAATAACTGAGCCAGGTCTTTAAGGTCTTATTAAGCTCGGAGATTTTTCAAGAACTTTCCATGATACATAAGCATATTATAGAAAAAACCCTATTCAAAGCACACTGTAAATTTGGAGGATGATTGTCTTTGCATTATTTTTGTGATTAAATGACAGTTGATGATACAGGCACTGTTGTAAGTCACTTATCCCTGTGCAAACACTTTGTGGTAAATTCTTTTATCATCCTTATTTTTCAGAGGTAGAGACTGATGCAAAGGGAGAAGTCTGGTGGTTCTCCACTGGCCACAGCTAAGCAAGCAAAAAGCAAAAAGCAGAGCCTGCATTGGAACCAGGCACTGTGGCTCCAGACCCCAACTCTTCACCCTTGGGCTTCTTGCAGCACGCCTGATTTCTTGTCACTAAGAACTTGGTGCAGGAGTTTAACGGTACCTTTAACTTCTAGTTTTTCTTTCTCAGAACTGAATCTGCATTGCAGTGCATCTCTGCATAAACATGTGTTTAATTTTGTCACCTTTAATTTTGTTTTTAGGTAAGATCTGAAGGAGTCAATCTGTTTCTTCTCTGCCTTCAAGCACTTCAGACAAACTTTGCAGAAGAGCAGGTGCTGATTTTTGCTTGCCTCGTGCCTGGTTTCCCAGCGATCATGTCATCCAGAGGGACCTGCATGGTGGAGACACTCATCAGTCCTAGCCCTGGTGTGGCGGATGGTGAGGAACATTTTAGCCAGCCTTATAGGTTGAAATGACTCTGGAAGTTCTCTTGAGGGATTCCTCAGCTTGTCATGATCCTGAATAGAACCCTTTATTTCATAGATGGGTTTGGAGGAGGAATTATCCCCTGCTCTTGTTCACAGTAATGTCTTACAGACATTAGAATAGAAAGAATCAGAGCCTTTTTTATATGCAATGAGGATGGGAGACATTTACTGAAGTGGTGGAAACAGGAATGGAAGGGAGGACTCAGATGTTGGAAACAACAGGAAGTGGAGACACATCATGTATCTGGAGTGTTTTCTTGGCTGTGAATGAAATTTAAATCTGCCATCCAAAACTACTGTTTATTGTCCTCAGCATGATTGTTTCACGAGTGGACATTCATCTGCTCACCCAGCCCTGTATTTTCATGCCGCATTCATGGAAAGACAGTAGCTGCTTCCTGGGAAAGTCATGGCAACCATCTGTGTCCCATGAGTTTTTAAGGAACTTGCCAGTTAGGGCCATTGATTGATTAATGCACATCACTTTATTGCCCAAAGACAGGTATTTGATCCTTAGGCTGACCGAAGCAGAATTTGGCAGAGAGAAGAATAGTTTAGAGGGAGAGGTGGCTTCATGGGAGTTTGTACCGTATTTCCAACCCCTTGATGCTCGCTGGCCTGGAGTGTAGCGTGAGCAGGTTCCAAAGGAGGGGCAGATGTATTTTAATGAAGGCCATTTTTTAAAAACCCTTTGAACGTTGGTGAAAGAACTCCTTTTTTTCCCCACTCTGGAGCAAAGATATATCCACAAGAATCACTCCACTCTTGCCGGCCATATCAGGGGAAAGGATCGCTGAGGACCAAACATGCTTTTTCCTTCAAGTCCTATTGAACTGTATGGTTATTCAGGTAAAAGCAAAATCTTGGATAATTCAGGAATGGTCTTTCTCTTGATAGGAAAGAGGAAACATTGCTTATTTTCTCCCAGCTCATCCATATTTTGTATGTTTGCTTGTTTGTTTGTTTGTTTGTTTTTTGAGTTGACTCTTTATGATATTTCACTAGAACTTGAATATGTGCTATATCACATCAGCAAAGACCTGGCATACATAATATTTTGTGTGAGAGTGTATGTCAAGCAAACATTTCAGTTCTCCCATCGGCTTTTATATTACCATATTCACACAGAACACTTTACTTCTAACACTGTGGCTGAGGCTGTGGATTTTTCCCTCACCAGGCAACTCTGCAACACCAGCTGGGTGTCCTGTAGTTTTACTCAGCTTTGACACTGTCTGCCTTGATATGGCATCTGATCCCACAGGTTAAGGGCTCAGTCCCGTGAGACTGTTCCATCACATTCAGGTGCCAGTCATAAGTAGGAGGAGCCCAGGTTACCCACAACTTCTCTACAACTTGGCTACAAATCAGAGGTTCCTTCAACTCCTCCTCTGGTTCAACTGAGTGGCTCGCAGAACTCTGGGAAACATTTGTTTTCATTTGCAATTTATGAAAGATATGATAAAGGATACAGATGAACAGTCAGATGCAGAGACACAAAGGGCACAGTCTGGGAGGGTCCCAAGCACAGGAATGTCTATTCCTGTGGAGCTGGGTTTTATCCCCCTCCTGGTACCTGGATATGTTGACTTACCTGGAAGTTTCCTGAAACCCCTGCTATGAGGATTTTTTTTAAAAGATTTTATTTATTTATCAAAGAGAGAGAGGGGGAAAGAGCGAGCACAGGCAGACAGAATGGCAGGCAGAGGCAGAGGGAGAAGCAGGCTCCCTGCTGAGCAAGGAGCCCGATGTGGGACTCGATCCCAGGACGCTGGGATCATGACCTGAGCCGAAGGCAGCTGCTTAACCAACTGAGCCACCCAGGCGTCCCTGCTATGAGGATTTTTATGGAGGATTCCTTACATAGATGTGCTCTGCTTTTAGCCCCCTCCCCTCTCTGGGGGAATGTAGGGGTTGGGGTGGGGGTGCCGAAGATTCTAAATTCTAATCATGGTGTGGTCTTCCTGGTGATGTGTCCCCTCTGAGGAGCCATCTCGGAGCCCACCCAGAGTTGTGTTATTAGAACAAAATATTAAACTCAAAATGGATGGAAGACCTCAATGTAAGATAGGAATTCTTGCCAGTTTTCTTAAGGTGATTCTTTCTCTCTGCTATCCCTCAAGATTCTATCCTTGCCTCCCTTCCTGACTGCACTGTCCTATTGGGCAATCTTGCCTATTGGGCAGGTGGAATGGACCAGTAGGGTCAAAATGCACAGCTTCTAGAAGGCAAAGGGATACTCCAGTCTGCTCTAAGGACTTTGGAGTCTTTGTGTTTTTGGTGCTGGTGAAAGGAAATGAGAGAGGAGAGCAGACAAGAGAGAATGCTAAGTCATTAGAGAGAACTGGTAGGATAAAATACAGGCATGATGAGTAGAATGAGTTTAAAAACATGATACCATTGGGTGATTTTTTTAATACTCAGTAAGAATATTTTTAACAAAGTGAACCATTTAGTTTTGAAATATTCATTCTTAGCATAATTTGAGTTTTAAGATAGGATTACATTACAGGATTGTCAACATTATTTGTCACCATGACTTTTTTTTTAATTTCGGATAGGAATTTTAATAAGATAGCATTTTATTTCAGTAGACATTTAAGTTAAAATTTAAATGTATATATGTTCTTTCCCACATATTATCCAAAGGCTACAAATTAGAGTGGAAGAATAAGGAGAATCAAGATACTTGTTTTAAAGTTCTTTTTACACTGTTTTGAAAATATTGTCTTCCTCATTTATTTCCATCATTTACCATGTTAGCAAAATCTACAAACTTGTACTTGGTAAGTACTGATTGGGCTGGGTATAGAGGATGTCCACAGGGAAGCTGCCATTCTCTTTCAAAGTGACCTTTGTTCATTTTTAAGCAAAATAGTCACTTTATTCTTATATTTAATGGTAACTTTATTGTAAGAGGTTTAAAGTTTCCTAATAAATGATTTTACCTATTTGTACAAACTATTTATTTGTACCTCAGGAAGACTGTGGCTCCTAAAATAATTCAACATGTGTCATGATTCTTCTTGGTATAATTATATTTAAAATTAAGTTTTAAAATTTTAATTTTTAATTAAAACTGTTTATTGAAGGCAGTGTTTATTTTCTCATGCAAAGATGTTGAAATAAACATTCTCGTTGAAGTCTTCTCTTAACGGTGTTGAGGTACAGTGACCCCAGGCCCCAGACCTTGCCCAGTGGTGAGGCAGACCATCCCAGGCCATGCAACTGCCCAGAGTAGCCCTTCCTTATATCCTGGATCTTTCATCCACTACGTGCTACTTACAGCTTCTTATGGAGGGGCCAATATTTGGGCAACTGTGCAACCTAAGTGCAGTAAGCTCCAGAAAGGAAGGAAACATGAGGGAATTTCTAGTTTCACTGCTCAGGGTTTTTTGGGTTTTTGTTTGTTTGTTTGTTTGTTTTCCCCTATGAAAAATGAAGGCTCACAGGACATAAGTATCCCTTTGATTGGTGCTGGGGTGGGGAAGCAAATTTTCTTCTCCCTATTATTGGAAAGCAGGCAAAATTAGTTAAAGTGAATAATCAGAAACAATTTGGGAGGGAAAGAGATCACAACAGGCATTAATCCATGTGGTGAATGTGGACTACTAATTCAGTTGTCTTTGGGTGTTTACTTACATACACACAAATGTGCATGCTTGGATCAGGGGAAAGCAGCAAAAACTTGATGCCTTTTGAAATATGTAGAAGTACTAACCTTTAGAGGTACCGGGCTGTGTATTTGTTAGCTATCTGTATATGGGTATTTTTTTCAGAACTTGATTCTGATTTGATAAATAGTCTATATTCACTGTGGAAAACATAGTATACTTTAATATATTGAATTAAAGTTCTTTATTGAGAACTTGTCTGCCTCATGCAAGTGCCTCCAGGTATATAAAAGGTGGGAGGTCGGGGTACCAGGTGGTGGGTAATATAGAGGGCATGGATTGCATGGAGCACTGGGTGTGGTACAAAAACAATGAATACTGTTATGCTGAAAATAATAAAAAAAAAAGAAAGTAAGAGAGCTGGACATACAGCAAGTAGTAGCTCAAGTCCAATACCATGTAACTTTTTGTATTGATTATGAAATTTAAAGGAGAAAGGGACTTTTTTTTATTATTCTATTTCTTTTCAGTGTTCCAGAATTCATTGTTTATGCACCACACCCAGTGCTTCATGCAATATGTGCCCTCCATAATACCCATCACCAGGCTCACCCAACCCCCTACCTGCCTCCCTTCTAAAGCCCTCAGTTTGCTTCTCAGAGTCCACAGTCTCTCATGGTTTGTCTCCCCCACCAATCTCCCTCAACTCACTTCTCCCCTCCATCTCCCAATGTCGTCTGTGTTATTCCTTATGCTCCAGAAGTAAGAAACCATATGATAATTGACTCTGCTTGACTTATTTCACTCAGCATAATCTCTTCCAGACCAGTTCATGTTGATACAAAAGTTGGGTATTCATTCTTTCTGATGGAGGCATAATAATCCATATTGTATATGGACCACATCTTTATCCATTCATCCATTGAAGGGCATCTTGGTTATTTCCACACTTTAGTGACTTTGGCCATTGCTGCTATGAACATTGGTGTACAGATGGCCCTTCTTTTCACTACATCTGTATCTTCTTGGTATATACCGAGTGCAGTTGCAGGGTCATAGGGCAGCTCCATTTTAATTTTTTTGAGGAATTTCCACACTGTTTCCCAATGTGGCTGCACCAAGAAAGGGACTTGTTATTAATTCTGTGGAGCTGGTCAAGTCAAAATTCAAAGATGAATTTTTTCAGACATAAAGTAGTTTATACTGATTCTATTCTTCAGATTCACCTACAAGGAAAAGGCTATAAAACTAAAGTCTCATGGATTTGATTAGGGTAGTATTGGATGTTAAAGTACCTGAAATGATGAAGAATGTCTGTACATTCTTCTATATTTGTTTCAGTCCTAAAATATTAAATTAGTTATAATGTATGTGAAAATATCCTTACTATTAGAATTGCTTATCCTTTCTCAAATTTTCTAGTGGCTTAGTACTTAGTACTTCCAAAGCTGTATGCCATAGCTATAATAAGCAAGCAGTAACAGGAGTCACCATCCCACCTTTGTCAGGTCACAAGGCAGAATCAGAAACAAGTCTACCAAAAAATGTCATCCCTAATAATTTCTGGTACTTTAATTTTAAAGTTTTAGTTGATATTCATCCAATCAAATATAGAGCTGAGGTATATGTTTGTGAGAAATTGAACTGTTTAGGGTGGTGGCTTACACTCACTCCCCTAATCATGTATTCTGTTTCCTTCCAGACATCCCCCATTTGAGACCAGCGCCAGTGTATGTACATTACTACAACTCAAGACAATGAAAACATTTATAGTATAAAAATTCCATACATGGCAATTCACATTGTTTTTATTAAATGGATTATAAATTTCTTTTTGGAAAAAAGTATCTAGCTATAATCCAAAACACTCAAAATCGAGTTGCTGTACTGCCCCAAATCATACAGGTATGTCATTCCTCTTTTTATTATATTTTACATAGGTAAAAATATACTAACACATACCAAAGTAATTGACTCATAGGGGTTTTGGTTCCTAAAGGATGCTGGTTCTAGGGATTATGTTTATGGGTGGGCTCTCTCTCTGTTGCTGAGGCGTCAGAGGGACTTCTGAGATAGCACTTGACATGCCCTGCTGACATTGCCATGACAAGGTGATCTTGGGGGCCAGGGAGATGTTCTGAAAACATGATGTTGTGTGCAGTCTCCTGGACCCTCTCATTTTCCTTCCTTTGCTCAAGAGCCAGTGACATCAGAGCATAAGACCAGGGGCCTGTGTTGCCTTCACCCATCCCCAGCACCAGGCAGGCCCTCAATAATCATGTAGGTGGGCTGTGGGAAGGACCTATTTGACTGCCAAGTGCCTCTTGGCATCTCAGAGGGAGCAGTGGAAGAGATCTCAGGATTTTGAGGTGCCATGATGGAATGCCTGGAAGAAAAGGCAGACTCTCTTTAGAAGGCTTTCAGTGAAGACCTCTTTCTGTGTGGGGCCCATGGTATACCTTCCCTCTCTTGTGGTCCTTGGTCATAGAGAAATGGGCTTTCCCAGCAGGTTGAGTTTCTTAGAGACTTTGTGCTGTGTAAGGAAGGACAACTTGGGGAGGTTTGAGAGGGGCTGCTTCATGGCAGGGGCCTGCTTTTATGCACAAAGCATGGTCCCCTTAGAGTAGCTTCGCTGATGCCCCAGAGTTCCCCAAAGTGTGACTAGGCCTGAGCTGCAAGAGTTCACACACCTGAGTGGCAGGTAGCATCTTGGTGGAGGAGCACCAAACTGAGGTCCAGAGCCCGTGTCCTCATTGATTAAGAACTGACTACAGAGCTAGACAAACTTATTGTCAAGAAGTCTGAGGGGGATACAGTTACAGTAAAGAGCAGCAAAATACTTACTAAGATTTTGAAAGGGAGCTTTGGGGTGCGTGGATGGCTCAGTTGGTTAAATGTCTGCCAGAGATCAAACCCTGTGGTGGGGGGTGGGGAGTCCCTGCTAAGTGAGGAGTCTGCTTCTCCCTCTCCCTTTCCCTCTGCCACTCTCCCTGTCTGTGCTCACTTTCTCTCTGTCTCTCTGTGTCAAATAAATTTTATAAATCTTTTAAAACATAAAAATACAAGAAAGATTTGAAACTTAAATTCACTAGTTGTAACATGTAATAGGAACCCTGTAAACAGTAATGATCACTGCTGAGAACAAAATTGATTTTTTTAAAGATTTTATTTATTTGGCAGAGAGAGATCCCAAGTAGGCAGAAAGGCAAGCAGAGAGAGAGGAGGAAGCAGGCTCCCCACCGAGCAGTGAGCCCAATGCAGGACTCGATCCCAGGACCCTGAGATCATGACCTGAGCTGAAGGCAGTGGCTTAACCCACTGAGCCACCCAGGTGCCCCACAAAATTGATTTTCCAAAGGAATATCCCAGAACACTGAGGAAAATTTCAAAGAGATGGAAATGAGAAACGAATAAGTAAGATCTGAGGTCAGGTCCAAATCTACCTTGCAAGTACCCTGAGGACAAAAGGAGAAAATAACAGAAGTTATAACTGAACTAATGCAGCATTTACTTGAACTGAAAAACAGTCATGCCTTCAGTTCATAAAGCCTTCAAGTCCCAGGGAGAATTAGCTGAACAGACTCAAACCAAAACAGACGTAAACCTATTTGACTTTCAGGGACTAAGAAAAAAATTGTCAGAGTTCCAAACAGAAACCACCAGTTCCTTCTAGAAAATGAGACAGAGTATCATTGAATATTGACTTTAAGCTCTATCCCTCAGAGCTGAAAGAACTCTCTTTCTTAGAACTCTTGCTTCCTATCACATATGTAAGCAGATGTCAGATTGATTAACCTTGTAAATTGGTTTAAGTTCTAACTCTACAAACAAAATGATAAAGAATTTGGAGACAATCTAGGGGCATGTAAAAATTTGGGAAGTGGTAGACTACCTTAGGTAGAGATAAGACCCACAGGCCATAGAAGAAATGACATGCCACTTTATTTTAAAAATTTGAAAAAGATTTGTATATCAAAAAAGAGTAAAGCTGCATGTGGGCAACAGGCTGTGAAAAGCATCTGTAACATCAGCTGTTCAAGGAGTTCATGTCTCTGACGTGCCTACAAATTGAGAAGAAGACAAACAGTCCGATTGAAAAACAGACAAAATGAGAGGAAGGAGAAGTTCATGGAAAAGGAAACAGAAATGACCCTGGATTTCATAGTGAGCCAGGGAACACCATTAGTTCTGGACCATGTTGAGACACCTTTATTCACTCACCCTGTAGACAAAAACTAAAAATCATCAGGTAGACAAAAATTTGCATGAAATCATATATAAGAAACTCAGCCCCACTCTTTGATAAATTTTACAGTCTATTTTGTGTGATTGTTAAGTCAATTCAAAACAATCTGTTTAGAGACTCTGACTGTTCCCTACTTGGTTACAAATTTTCAGGGAACCATCACTGTATTTATTGAGAATAATTTCCTCATTCTTGAAAAATACATTTGAGTGATGAAAAATAGCAAGAATAATGGAATAGCCACAAATTCAAGGTTCTAGTTTTCCCCCCGCCCTTAGTGGGAAAGGAAACTTTTCACACATGTGAGTCATCTAATTTTATTATCTGGATTTCTTAGTTTCCGTAAAGTCTGACCTCCTGAATCAGTTTGGATGGTTGTCTCATCCTAACTCAAACTGTCTTAAAGATTAAAAAAAAAAAAAAAAAAACCTTCAATCTCATGAAGAAGCAGCTCATGGCAGTGCTTGCGGAGAATGTGTTTTATTCACACTGTCTCCATGATTTTCTCCATTTTTCCCTACTGTGCCATTTCCCTCTGGCCAGTTTGTCTTCCACCCCCTGCTGACTGTGTGATGGCTGCCCGCAGTGGGGGCACTGCTTTTCTTGTTCACATTCAGAGACAACCCAGATATTTCTGTAAAGCCCTTCCCGTTTGTGTGTGTGGGACAACCTAGGTTACTGTCTCTCATAGAACAGTAACAAGGCACTGACTGTCGTGCAGCTGGCTGTGTGAATGGCCCAGGAGGAACATGACTGGCTTCCATGACAGACCCCTTCCCTGTAGTGTGGATGGGGCCAGCTTCCTGTGAGTCACCTGGGCTGCAGTGGAGGAGGCACACAGTGCACTGGGGTTCAGGGAGGTGGATGGAGGAAGGATGCTGGCAGTCAACTCTCCAGATCCAGTACTACCACACCCTGAAGATAGTCCTACCTAGAAATGGTCCCTGCCATTGTACAGACTCAATATGTCTCAGTGAGTTCTAGTAGTTTTTAGTGCCACTGTAGCAAATGACAAATTCTCAGTGGCTTGAAACAACACAAATTGATTATCTTGCAGTTCTGGAGGTCAGAAGTTCAAAAATCAGTCTCCGTGTGGTAAAATCGGGGTGTTAGCAGCCTGTGTTCCTTCTGGAGGCTCTAGAGGAGAATCCACTTTCTTGCCTTGTCCTGCTTCTAAAGCTGCCTGCATTCCCTGACTTGTGGCCCTTCATTGCACCACCTTTTATCCCTCTGTTTCCAACTTCACATTGCCTTCTGATTCTGATCCTCCTGTCTCCTTATGGATCCTCATGATTACATTGGGACCACCGAGGTAATCCAGGATAATCTCTCCCCCCTCACACCTTAATTTAATCATGCTTGCTAAATCCCATTTGCCAGGTAAGGTAAAGTACTCAGAGCTTCTTGGGCTCAGGATATGGTCATCTTTGGGGCAGTCGCTATTCAGCTGGTCAGTTGCCTCCTGTGCTCCCTTTTATGCCTCACACCTCATCTCACATGTGTCTGCTGTGTTCCTCTCTTCATCTGCATTGCAAATGAGAAATGCAGCAATTTAAACCATTGAATATTAGATTTTGGAGATAGTTGCAGGAATAAAAGCACATATAATTTTATTTGTGTCCTAAAAGTTTTTGTTTGGAATTTTAAATTTTATCTAATTGTCCCTAGGTAAATTAAATATGATTCAATCAGTTGATCTGAAAAATCTTTTCAAAGAGTATACCGCTGTTGTAAAGGCCCTTCAAAACAGTATTTTGAGTGCTGTTTCCAAATGAAGTTTACACTTTCACCCTTATCACTGTATTAAAGGTCATGTTGCAGGGTTTTGTGTGTGTCTGCTTTTTTCCAAAGTGAACTTGCTTCTCTATCTAAAACTAATACCTCTAACAGTATTTTTCACCAGGGAGGAGAGGAATTAGTGTATCTTCTAGACTAAGTTTTCTTTCCACGTGAAGAATCTGTTAGGACTAATATTCATGGGAGAAGGAAAAGACAGTAGCTCTTACACCCCATATACTATGTTGACAACAACAGTATAAGCCTGACCAAAGCTGTACATCTTGGTGCATCATTTCAGCTGAAACGTGTTCAGTGAAGTATGATTTATTCCTTAGTAATTCATTTTTGTGTGAGATAAAAGTACATCAACAGAAATTAGGGAAAGCAGAGTGGTAATTTTAAAATTTCATCATTGACTGTTTTTTTTTTTTACCAGTTCTATAAGCACATTAATTGATATTAAAACCCATAAAAGCTCATTTGGGAATGAAAAAGAAAGTTTGAGGTGGTATTGATTTTTTAATGATATTTGTATTTATTTGTATGATTACGCTTAGTTACACTTTGATTGAGTCCGAATGTGCCCTTCAACAATAATCCATGGGCTCTGGGTTTCCTGAAGTTGTATGTCATGGGGTGAACAGTTAGAAAAAGTGAATCCCACCAATTGACAACCCTATGGGGGTTTATATATTACACAAACACATTTGTTTGTTGACTGCCACTCCAGTACTTTCTGTGTCCTCGAGCTCCACCCACGTGGTGCAGGCTGCCCCCATCTGTGCTGGAGAATCATGACGGGGCATTCAGTGGCCTTAGGCATCCCCAGAGAGCTGCAGTTGCATCCTCTCATTTCCCACCTAGTTTGTGGGCATCCCCCTTTAGCTTGACCCTGACAGTGGACAGGTCTCAGTATGAGCTGTCTGTGGGAAGAAACAAGATGTTGGGGGGGCAGCGGTAGTTGTTGATGGGAAGTTTTAAGTGTCAGGTTGTATCTTGCAATTTTCTGAACCCTGGCAGTGCAGGCCTGGGCCAACCTGGTATGTCTGTTTCACCAACCAAATCTTCCTCATGTGCCCAAGAAGTGAAACCATATTTGCATTTGCCACCAGAATCAACTAATACTAAATAATAGTTGAGAATTCCAGCTTGATTATAGTGAGTGGAAAATGGACCTCTCTGGTTAATTCTTACATATGATTTTACTGTTCATCTTCATAAAAGGGATAAGAAATGAGGAAACGTGGATTATCAGTTTGTTTTCACTCTCATCACTCACTGCAGTTATAATTTTCAAAATACCAAGATGTTTTTCAAAAGTAGTTGTTTTTTTGTTTTTTGTTTTTTTGTTTTGTTTTGTTTTGTTTTGTTTTTGTGGAGGGAGTAGGGACTAAGACTAAGGAAAGCATTGTTCTATTAAGAGAAGTCGTTTTCAATTTATGGTATGATGGGAAATCCATCTCGTATGTCCTATTTGGATAACAGAGCTCACTCTTAATTTTTTTAAACTTCCTTTGATTTTTTAATTGAATTATAGCTGACCCACAATGTTGCATTCGTTTCAGATATAAAACAACAAGATTTGACAAGTCTGTATGTTATGCTGTGCTCGCCGTACTGTACCACCAACCATATTCCCTATGCTGTGCCTTTCGTCCTGCAACTTATTAATTTTGTAACTGGAAGCCTGTTATCTCCCACTGTATTTCACGCATTTTGCCTGTCCACCCGCTGCCTCCTCTTTGGAAACGATCAATTTGTTCTCTGTAGTTATGGGTCTTTTTCTGTTTTTCTGTGTGTTCAGAGAACTTTTTAAGATAACTTGGTGCCTTTAAACATATTCCTTGATTTCCATTAGTTTGGATACGTATTTGCCATGTTACCCAATTAGTTATGTAATGACTTCAAAATTTGGGGGCTTAAAACAACCCTTTTGTCATATTACATATGTTTTGGGGGTCAGAAATTGGGGCAGGATCTCATGGGGCAATTTTTATGCTTAATACGGCATTAACTGAGGTCAGTGGGTGGTGGCCTTCAGCAGGCGGCTGCTTGGTCTAGAGGATTCAGGATGACTTTATGCACATGCCTGTCACTTTGATGGGTACAGTTGTGAGACGAGGCTCAGATGGCCCTCCACTTCCGTGCAGTCTTTGTAACAAGGTTGTTGGACTTATTTCCTGTCCACTCAGAGCTCCAATAGCAAATGTTCCAAGAGAGGGGTTCCTTTTGGACTTGGGCCTGAAACTGACACGTTTATTTCACTGTTTAACACAGTCACATAGCCCATGTGAATCAAAGGGAATGGGGAGTCATAGGATTTGTGATCATTTTTTAACGTGCTACATATGTTCATATGTGCATTTTTTCCCATTTCTCTGACCTGTGGGAAAATGGAAGTTATTGATCAAAGAGTCACAGGTTATCAAGCGGTATGAGAGACTTCAGACTTAATCCAACCTCCATACTTTATAGATTAAAGAATATATATGTAGGTGCACATGTACATCTCCATATCAGTTATTATATATACACTTGTATATCACTAAAAATGGTATCTGTGGATTAGCCAATTCTTCTATCTTCATAGGAATGAAAAGGACTCGTCATTCCCCGGCAAATCTGAAGAAAGAAGCCAGAGCAAGAGTAAGGGAGAAAGAGAGTGAGAGGAGCATCTGATGGGATAGGATTTCTTACAAAAGGACTCCTGAAGTGACCAGAGAAAACAGACCAACAGAAAAGGGCAGACTTTGACCAAGCGGTGCTCAACGACGTGAATATCCACATGGAACAGAAGAGGTTTTAACGCTATTCCCTACTGATGTAGCCTACATACTGAAGAGGACATCAGAAGTTTTCTGGAAGATACCATAGAAAACCATTTTGAGGACCTGGGGGCGGTGGCAGAGATGAGTGGAACAGAACACCAAAAACAGGAAGCCCAAGAAAGCTTGGGTGCCGCTTCCAGATGGCGACGAGAGAAGAATTAGGCACGAACCAGTCAGCTGGAAAAGACTGGGAGCAGGGGACAACAGTCGAAAAGGACGTCTGCCAAGAGCAACTCGACAGTCTCACTTTTATTGGATAGAAAACAATAGCCAAAGAAGGATTGAGGAAGGTCAAATGTTAATCCCATCTTGCTGACAAGCAAGAAGGAGGATAAAGTTTATAGTTAAACAAGCACATTGAAAGAACTCTTCTAACTAGCAACAGGCACTTCTGGGAAGAGAAAGGCTCTATGGCGGATAAGGGAGGCAGGCGGTTTTCATTCCACCCTGAGCTAACCTGTCGTTCCCGGGTGCTCTGCTTTCCTGAAGCAGGCGGCATTCCGCCCTGGGCTGGCCGGGCTTCCAGCCAGCGCAGCTTCTGTGAGGGGGCTGCATTCCGCCATGAGCAAGCGAGGTATCCCCCGCTGCCCAGCTTCTGTGAAGGGGCGGTGTTCCGCCCTGAGCAAGCTGGGCATCCCCAACTATAAGTGCTACCATTTTACTTAAAACTGTGAAATTGGGTCAGATTTAAATTTCAATTTATGTTAAAACATTCTGTAAACTGTGTTAAACTTTGACATTTGTTCCCTCTGTTCAGTGAATAACACTATATCATATTCTGAAAAATACGCTAATTTTCATTTTGAAAAATATCCCTTTTTCCTCTTATGGTAATTATTAATATGAATTAATAGTAGAATTTGATATGGTTCCATATGCCCATAAATACTTTATTGTATATTATCAAATTTAATAATGAATATAATGTACTTCTTTGGACAATTTTTAAAGACCAGTCTACTCTTAAAACAAAAAAATGGAGACGCACTTCTTTAGTTCACACAAATTTCATTTTATTATATATAACCTCAGATAAATTTCAACAAATCATAATTTATTAAAATTATGTCTACTTAAAAATCTCATAGAAGAGTAAAACCATCAAAAATAATAATAAACACACACAACACACACACATCACCCATGTATTGGCAAATGACAATTGCTGTAACAATACATTAGGCATTCCACTGTTAAGGGCTATCAAAATTTCCATCAGTGGTAAAAAGATTTGTATCCAAATTTTAGTAGAATTTGATTTTCCAGAATCCAAGAAAAAGTCTCCTAGGGTTTATTTAAAGATAAATATTTGAACAAATACTTCTTAAATTTAGGAAATTCAGAACATACGATTAAAGAATATTTGCAGTGCAGACTATATTCAATCCTTCCTTCAAAATGTGCCTTTGAGTACATAATTCTGTTTTCTCTATCTAAATTGAGCTGTCCTCCAAGGAAGTTTTCTAAAATGTGTGTCTCTGTGTGATAAATGTTCTAAGACCTAACATGCTTCATTGTATTTTTACTGTGCTCTCAAATTTAATCAATAATTTGGCTTGATGTATAATATCTAGTTTCAAATATCTTTTCCATCTATACAAACCCCCAGCTGTCTCCTTTATATGCTATTACTATTGAGAATTCTGCTGTCAGTATTATTCTTGTACATTTTAGGTGATCTGTTCTTCTCTTGGGCATCATTTATGCTCTTCTATGTTTTTGATATTCTTAAAACTCACCATAATGTATATGAGTGGTTTTGTGTGTGTTTTGTTTTGTTTCTGATTTCTCATGTTTGGCATCATTTTAAGTCTGGTAATTTTTATCTTTCTTTAATTCTCCAAAATTTATCTCAGTACTTATTTAAATATTTTCTTTATTTTTTTTTCTTTTCTGCTGCATTTGGGCAGAAGTCATTAATTTGTTTGTTTGTTTTTCCCAACTCATTTATTCATTTTACAGCTATATTCATCTTAGTCTCCATTTATTGTATTCTTTATTTCAACAATTTTCACTTAATTTATATTCACAGTATAGTATCTTTTCTTTGTATATGTATATCATTATTTTATCATATACTTTTAAGCTATTTTTAAAAATATTTTACTTATTTATTTGACAGTGAGAGATCACAAGTAGGCAGAGAGGCGAGCAGAGAGAGAGGAAGGGAAGCAGGCTACCTGCTGAGCAGAAAGCCCGATGTGGGGCTTGATTCCAGGACCCTGAGATCAGGACCTGAACCGAAGGCAGCAGCTTAACCCACTGAGCCACCCAGGCGCCCCTTTCAAGCTATTTTTTAAAAGTACAGTCATTCCATTTTTTTTAAGATTTTCTTTATTTATTTATTTGACAGAGAGAGATCACAAGGAGGGCAGGCAGAGAGAGAGAGAGAGGGAAGCTGACTCCCTGCTGAGCAGAGAGCCTGATGCAGGACTTGATCCCAGGACCCTGAGATCATGACCTGAGCTGAAGGCAGTGGCTTAATCCACTGCACCACCTAGGCGCCCCTAAGCTATTTTTTTAATTCCTGTTCCAATAACACTTGGATTGCCATATAAAGTTAACCACATCATCTTTTTTAGGTAAGTAATTGTACTTTTTATATGCATAGTTATTTTGGTCCATGAGTTCAGCTCCTCTTCGGATCATCAAATCTCTGTAAAGTCTGGGTATGCTAGGATTTTCTAAGCAACAATAAAATACATTGAAACCTGGTAGCTTAATTATAATAATGTTTTCTTTCTCAATCATTCACAATAGTATTACATTCTGAGTAGCTTCCTTCTATTTTGCAGCTATAGTGTTTGGAAAAACTTGAATTGTGATATTACTGTGATAATGTGAATTAGTCAGGGTTTTTCAGAGAATCGGGAAGAGAAAAAAAGGAAGATATTCTCCAGGGCCAACTCTAGAAGTGACTATTAAAACAGCTGTCCAAATTCAATTGAACAAAACTCAGAAATGCCATCTCCAGTGAAATACAAAGAAGATTATATATAGTTCTGGGCACACACATCTCATTTGACCCAATGATGTACATCAATGAAAGACTGAAGGCCAATCACCACTCCATGGGAGAATTTAAAAATAAATTTACTAATGAGGCCAAGAATTCAGAATCACAAATACTTCAAAACTAATAATAACTGCCTTCACTTGATGTTATTCTATAAGATAAATCCTACGATCAAGTTTCAATTTTAAATTCTTACAATTTTAAATTCTTAAATCCTTATGAAGAAACATCATTTGGAGGGAGCAGTTTTCATAATTTATCATCCATCAGCCTTTTTTTAAAAGATTTTATTTATTTATTGGACACAGAGAGAGATAAAGAGAGGGAGAGATCACAAGTAAGCAGAGATGCAGGCAAGCAGGGAGGGAAGCAGGCTTCCTTTTGAGCAGAGCCCGATGTGGGGCTGGATCCCAGGACCCAGAGACCATGACTTGAGATGAAGGCAGAGGCTTAACCCACCACCCACGTGATGAGAGAGCCACTCAGGTGCACCTCATCCATCAGTCTTAATTGATTGGAGGAAAACGTGTGGAGGAATAATGCCTTAGGGAGCTAATCTCTCTAAAGAATTTTCAAGTCTTTACCCCTTCAAGGTTTTTGTACAGTTCTGATAGCCTCTAAACATCCAGCTGATTTCTACAGTGACAGGCCTGTTAAAACCTGTCTTCAAACCAGGAATAGAGCTTGAAACATACCAGTCAAGAGCAACTTTGAGTCTTTTAAGGAATTTATCATCATTTCTTTGTTTTTGGTTAATATCTGAAATAGTTCCATATTACACTTGCATAATTTCTCCAGAGCTGACTTTGAAGGAGGCATTCAGTTCCAGCTAGTTCCATATTTTGGCAAGAACTATAATTCTATATATATATATTAAAAAAAAAACATATTTTAGGGCGCCTGGGTGGCTCAGTGGGTTAAAATCTCTGCCTTCGGCTCAGGTCATGATTCCAGGTTTCTGGGATTGAGTGCCACAGTGGGCTCTCTTCTCAGCAGGGAGCCTGCTTCCATTCCTCTCTCTCTGGCTGCCTCTCTGCCTTCCTGGGATCTCTGTCAAGTAAATAAATAAAAATTTTTAAAAAACATATTTTATATCAGTTATTCATGTTTATTAACTAAGATATCACAATACAAATAATACAAAAAGTTGCTCTTTATTAATACCTTCAACCAAGATCAAAAAATATGTCATATTTTCTCCAAAAATTTTATATCATCTGATAGGTCAGATATATATAAAATTACATTTAAAGTTTTAAAAATATCATCAAATATTTTCATTTAAATGCAAATTTGAAAAAAAACCTACTTTCCCAAACACGACTTTTTATCCTATTTTTTTTTTGAATTTTGTCGACAACTGATAAAATGTTTAGCGAGACTATAAATGTTAGATCGAAAAAAATGATTAATACATGTAGGTTCAAATTATTATGTTCCATTAAAAATGATTTAGTCTTTGATGAACATCTGTTTGGTAATATGTTGTATCCAGATATAGTAAATTAATGATATATATATAAAATTATAGGGAAATGACACCTTCCGTTCCATTATGAGTAGAGCTTTTAAAATGCTATTTGTCACAACCTGTCATCTTGTCATTATGTAGCATTATGTAACATTTAAAAAATGTATACTCTTCACTTCAAAGTCTTTTAAAAATCTAAAATATGACTTTCTATGGTTTGTGTTTCCATATTCCTTTATTGCCAGTTTGAACAAATCCACATGCTTGGATTCAAAAGTAATAAATTCCTCTTATTTGGAAAAATGATGTTTATTTTTGTTCTCTCACCCTTCGCAGGTGGTTTCATTTTAGCATACTTCAGAGTTATAATTTCATGCTTATTAAAAACATTTATTATGATCTACATAGATGAATGAAACTTTTATTTTATTAAATTATTTGACAAAAAAATCTGTTATTTTTAAAAATGTATTTCCTTTGAAGGGTTAATTTAGAACGTTCAGAGAGGATCTAGGAGTGCGGTATTATGCAGTTTTTAAGTAGGTATGAAATGGTTATTTATATGATTGTTTCTTTAAGGCTTATGTATATTGTCCATTATATGCTATAAAATATTTTGAAAGTAAATTTAAGGTATGTTTTACATAGTTTATATTTTGGAAAAAAAATTATTGAAATGACTTATGAAATTCAGTATACTCTCAACATTAATTTATTCTGAAATTTACCAATTGTCTATTGAACCTATTATATGGCAGATATTACTTCAGACTACACTGGTAAATGAAATACTTGGCTTTGTAGAACTTTTATTTTCATGGGTGAGACAATTAAAAGCTATAAACCTTAATAAAAATTGCATAGTGCATTCAAAATTGATGAGTATAATGGGGAAAAAGAAAAATTCGATCAGGGTGAGAAAAATCAAGGTTGCTAGGCAGGGGATGGGGAGTTAAAATTTTTAATAGGAAGATCAGAGTAGTTACAATGAAGCTGACAATTGAACAAAGGTATGGAAAGGTGATGAATTTGCCCAGAACTATCAGCAATAAGGTCACTCCAGACAAAGGAATTGGCTATCTTGAAGGCCATAAGGTTGGATCATGCCTGGCATATCTGAGGAATAGCAAGGAGGCCACTGTGAGTGACTGAAGAGTAGCAGGGAAAGAGGTCACAGAGGTTAAATGAGTGGCTAGATCATGTAAAAGCTTAGAAGTCATTGTAAAACTCTGGCTTTTATATTTGGAAACTTACTGTGTGATAGAATTTCTGCTAATAACTGAGAGTTCAAATGTCCATAAAATTTCAAGGATTCTTATTCTAGTAAGACAGAATAAAGAAAAAGAGTTCATATTTTCACATGGTGTAACAAATGCTCAGAGATCCAAGTGTAGGAAGCTATGGGAGCACAGAAGAAGGCACTAAAATCTCACCAATATATTTGGTGACTGTGACTATATATAAATTTGTATTTTCTAGATTTTTTTATAGTCATGGAATCACACAGTATATACTATTCATTGCCTGGCTTTTCTTTTCTCAGCATCATTATTTTGAGAATCTCCAACTGTTAATAGTTCATTTTGATGTTGAATAGTAATCTCTTTAATGAATAGATCATAATTTGTCTTTGCTCTATTGATGGACATTGATGAACATTTCCATTGTTTTCAATTCTTAAAAATAAAGCTGCTATGAAATTCATATACAAGTCCTTGTATGAACATAGGGTTTGTTTCTCTTGGTTAAATGCCTAGAAGTAAAATGGCTATTTGTGTAACTGCAACATATTTTGCATTTAAAAAAATGTTCAGACTATTTCCCAAAGTGGTTGTATCATGATATATGCCAACAACAGTTTAGATTTTTTGTTGCTTCTCAATCTAGCTCAGACGAAGTACAATTAGCCTTTATAATTTTAGCCATTCTAATAGATATGTAAGCATGTCTCATTATGATTTTAATTTGTATTTCTTTAATGCCTAAATGTTGAGAAATTTGTCATGTGCTTATAAGCCATCCATATCCTTTTGGTGACATGTCACTTCCATTATTTCCTTCACATGTAAAATTGGATACTCTGTTTGGTTATTACTAAGGTTTTTTATTTTTATTCATTTTTTAATAATCAGAGTAGATGTCCATTATCAGATATATAATTTGCAAATCCCTTCTCCATCTTTACGGTTTCTCAATGGAGCTTTGATAGCTGTGTCTTTCAAGAAATATGCTACTTCTTTCCTGGTACACGGAGGTATGACTAGAACATTATCAATGTTGACCTTTGCAAAGAAAATCATGGCTTAAGATATATGTAGTCCAGGCCTCTTCCTGAAGAGTTAGCTCTGATCAGAACGTCACTTTTCTCGAAGACTTTGCAAAGTTAAGGGAAAACCAGGTAGACAGAGCCCTAATCCCTTAACCTTGTGTTTCAGAACTCTAGGAGATGAGGACAAAGGCAGTAGCATATATCCATGCCCTCACCTTTTTCCTCAAAAAGGGACTTTCTGTCCGTTAGTCATCACTGACCCGTTGGGAAAAGACACTGACAATGGACTTGCTCACCCACAGGATGACAAACCCCATGGAGAGCTGTTGGTACCCAAGATGCCTCACTGTTTCTTGAGATCTAGAAATTGTAGTGGAAATAGGACACCTTGCTGTCTCTGGAGAATTGTTGGCCTAAAGGAAGGTATAATGAACATCATTTTTTCCTATTTATCTAGAAAGGGGAAATGGGACATTAACCCACAAGACAACCTGAGTTCCTGATCAGGCTCAGAGGACTCTTGTTCTATCCTTCCCGGGGCTTCCTACCTAAAGCCATAGGATACCAAGGTCATGGGAGAGGGACAGCTGCTTCAGTGAAGCCAGCATCTGTGATGTCACAACGCTTTGAGGTCATAGCAACCAATCCTCATAAACCCATGCCTGATCACTACACTTGGTTGGAGTATTCATGGGTGTGCCAATAGGACCCCTAGCCATCCCAAACCGCTGGAGCCGCCTGGGTCTCTCACAAAGGCAATTTGTGAAGCGAGTCGGTATCACCATCTCCATGGCCCGATTCATAGTGTTTGGTCCTGACTGTCAGCACCAGCCCTCTGGATTTCGGAGAAAGGCAAGAATCCACCATTCCATCTTAGCCAGGAAAGGTCAAGTAACAATCAGGCCTCAAGCAAACTTCAGGGGAGGGAATCTGAGCCCTGCACAGGGGTTAGGCCCTCCCACCCATTCACCAATCTTCTGAACAGGAGAAGGGCCACCCAAGGAAAGCTCAAAGGGAACACCCCCAATCATGACATAGACATGTCTGGAGTCTTCCACAGTGCAGACACAAGTGTTAGGGTTTTTAATCAAAGGAGCAAGACTGATACAAAGCGAAGGTCAAGCAAAGCTTAATTTCATTCCAAACATCAAGAATCATACTGACTGGTCAGGGCCTTCTCTTCCAAATTCGACCCCCTCCAGCATCACAGACTAACATGTATAGATGTAGTTTAGCTGGGCTATACACAGGTGGCCTTGAGATTGCAATACACAGAGAAAACTGCACAGTGGTGCTAGGTCTGCCAGACATAGAAAAAAACTGCTAGTAACACACGGATGGAC
The DNA here is from genome assembly GCF_964662115.1 of Mustela nivalis. Taxonomy (NCBI): domain Eukaryota; kingdom Metazoa; phylum Chordata; class Mammalia; order Carnivora; family Mustelidae; genus Mustela; species Mustela nivalis. The sequence continues at coordinate 86,588 of NW_028135770.1, read as the reverse complement.
AATTGAATCTCAATTTACCTAGTAGATATAAGCTCCCCACTGACTGGATATCTTCATCTGCCCTGACCTGCCCTTATATCTAGGCTTTGAGAGTAAATACCTTTGGAAGGGGCAGTATCAATCTAAATTTACTGCATGAGGTCAATCTATGTATACTGCATAAACACAAAATGATTCCCTCTGGCCACCCAGGCTCTTACATTCCTCCCTATTCTTTGGAGATTAGTCCAATCCTTGACTTTTCATCCAGTTCTACATTCTCTGGTTATAAAGGGTTTATTGAGCATGTAATTCTAACATTTTTATCGCTCTCATTTTCTTTTGTACATGACACTAGTGTACAGTCGGCTGTATATTTACACTAGTGTAAATGACACTAGTGCACAGTCGGCTGATGACTTACCCATTTACCGCTTCATAGAACCCTTTCCATTTTTTTTTCTAATTTCCTTTATCTAATTAACTACCTATACTTTACATAAACAGGTAAAAATAGGAGCAACAACAAACTCATAGTCTTTTCAGTCTTAGATTTAGTCCACAGTGAACGGGATCTTTGGCTGTGGCTTCCACCTTTTGGGGTCATCTTCATCCTTGGCTCGTTTGATGTGACATGCGTGAATCCAGGCCCTGATGCATTCTACTTTTACTGCTGTGGTGTGGTCAGGGTAACAGTAAAAGGTCCCATCCAGCGAGGCTCCAAGCTCCCCACTTGATAATGTCATATCCAAACCAAGTGATTGGGTTGGAAAGGAAGTGGTTCCACCTCCTTCTCCATACCAGTGTGGGCAGTCTGGATCCCTGCATTTTTTTTTTAATACAGACTGTAATGCCTGCAGTGACTGGAGTACAGACTGATCAGTCATTTCTGCTAGGGCAACCTTTTGTAGCTGAAAACAGAGCGGAAGCAGGGGTTCTCCCAAACATTTTAAATGGGGTCACCCTGTTTAAATAGTGTGTACATCTTGCCCTGAGTAGGGTGAAAGGAAGCAGATCCACCCATCCACTGCCCGTCTCCAGGGTTAGTTTTGTCAAGGTCTCTTTAAGAGTCCGGTTCATTCTCTCTACATGCCTAGAACTCTAGGTCTGATAGGCAAAATGTAGTTTCCAATTTGTGCCCAGGGCCTTGGCCAATTCCTGTGAGACTGAACTCAAAATGCAAGGCCATTGTCTGACTCAACCGTGAGAGGCAGCCCAGACCTAGGAATTATTTTTCTTGTAGCTTTCTGGCTATCACTCCTGCCGTCTCATGTTTCTCGGAAAAAGCCTCAACCTGGCCTGAAATGGTATCTACAAAAACTAACATATACTTGTCCCCATATTTTCTGGGTTTTATTTCTGTAATATCTATTTTCCAATAAATTCCTGGTACCCTACCTCTTTCTCTTTTCCCTCTTCCAATTCTAGTTCCTCCCACATTAACTGCCTGGCACTGAGCACATCTATCAACTATATCCTGAACTATACATCGTAATTTAGAAGCCTGGAAGTTCCTTGAGTTTGAGTGACCCCAGGTGAGTACCCTGATGTATCTGGTCTACTAATTTCTTACCTAGTCTTCGAAGAAGAATTAAATTTCCTCTTTTAGTCTTAGCCCAGTCTCCTTTATAATATAATTTAGCCATTTTTGTAAATACTTTAAATCTTCCTCTGAATACTCCAGTTTATCTGGTAGGAATAGATCCAGGTGTGTAACCAGCTCTTGCATTGTTTCTCAGGCTGCTTGCTTTAAATCTCGATCTGATAATTGGTTTCCTTTTGAAATCAGATCAGTCCCCTTTTGGTGTCGCAAGACATGCATAACAGCCACCTCTTTTGGGTCCCAATATTTCTCTTCTGTTTTAATTCCTTTTCCTTCTGCTGTTAATAGGCTCCTTACTTTGTAAGTAGCTCCATGTATATGGAGAGTAGCAAAGACATACCTGTTGTCCGTATTGATGTTGGTGGTTTTACCTTTAGCCATCTGCAGTGCCTTAGTGATTTCAATCAGTTCTGCTTGTTGTGCCGAAGTTCCATGTGGCAGGGTGCTGCCCAGAATTCCTGCTCAGGATAAACTACCACAGCCCTCACATACCTCACATACCTCTTTCCATGAACAGAGTCATGTCTGCATCTGGGAAGAGCATGTCTCTGAGATCCAGTCTTATTCCTGTGACTTGGTTTAGGACCTCCGCACAGTTGTGTGGATGTTCAGCCAGCTCCTCTGGGAGCAGTGTGGCTGGATTTAGCACCACTTTTGGCTGTGAGATCACTCTTGGTTTGTTGAGGAGGAGGGCCTGATACCCTGTCACTCGGGTGTTCACCATCCATCAGTCAGTTGGAGTCTACAAAGGTCCGCGATAGCGTGTGTGGTGGTCAAGATGAGATTTTGACCTAATGGTCTAGCATTATATCTCATTTGGTTAAGACCTACATGTCCAACGAATTTAATTCCATTTGTCATTCAAGCAACCCTTCACAGTTTCAGGTTACCAAAGACTTTGGAAGCCACTTTAACAATTACCCATTAAAACCTTGAGACAGACAAATAACTATCTCCACTTCAGATGCCATGCTCTCCCGCCAACAAGGGGGAGGGGCTAGGCAGTCCACATCAGGCCAGAGAAGGCAAAGAATTCCCCAAAACAAAGGGGGTTTCGGCAGCTGCTGGGGAATATTTTTTAAAGTCTTTGGCTCAAGGTCGGTTTATCCCACAGTGCCAGTTCTGCTTACCAAAAGTGGTCCAATAGGCACTCATATTCCATGCTCAGCTCCAATGAGCCTCAGCATGGGCACCTTAACTCACTCTTAGACTAACCCCAGTTGGCTACAGTCATAGCCCTTAACACACGAAATGAGTGAATGAGAAGCCTCACATCTATTATGAAGAACAGAGAGATGAAAGTCAGAGTCCCTTTACTCTCTGCTTGCCCCATTCCTTCAATCATAACAAACAATACAACAGACAACAAAAGGACCAGGCAAAGACAACCATAGGCCCAACGATTCTTACCCATAACCTGCCACTGGTGGGGGCTTTCTTTATCCCCTGATCGCCTAGGAGGACTCGAACCCCCAAACCGCCCAGGGGGACTTGAACCCCCTGAATGTCTAGGGGTACTCGAACCCCCCTGACTATCCAGGGGGACTCGAACCCCCTGGAGTTCACCTAGGGGTATTTGAACCCCCTCTAACCGCAAAGGGGAACTCGAGCCCCCTGACCATCTAGGGGGACTCGAACCCCCTGACCACCCAGGGGGACTTGAATCCCCATACGATCTACCAGCAGAGGATGGGGCATCTCCGCATCCACACCAGCTCTGGGGAGCATGGCTGCTGCCAACTTCTACCAGTGGGCCATAGCCTGCAGCTCCATGCAGGATCCCATGATCTTACCTCCAGAGGCTTTTCCAAAAATTCCAATGCTGTTTCAGTTCTCATCATTTGAATTCGGGTGGCCCTCCAAAGATAGGGTCCTTATTCAAAGGAGCGAGACTGATACAAAGTGAAGTTCAAGCAAACGTTAATTTTGCATAAAGCATCGAGAATCATATTGACCGGTCAGGGCCTTCTCTTGCAAAGAGGCGACCACTCCCAGCCTCACAGACTAACATTTATAGCGGTAGTTTAGCCAGGCTATACAGAGTTGGCCAATGAGATAACAATACAGAAAAAACTGCACAGTCGTGCTAAGTCTGCTACACCACAAAAACAAAAATGCTAGGTAACACATGGGTGGACAATTGGATCTCAATTTACCCTAGTAGATATATGCGTGCTCCTCTAATGGGATGTCTTCTCCTGGCCTGATTCACCCTTGTATCTAGGCTTTGAGAGTAAGCTCCTCTGGGAGGAGTAGGGTCAATTTAGTTTACTGCATGGGTTCAATATAAGTTTACTGCTGAAACACAAAATGACTCCCTCTGGCCTAGCGGCCCTTATAACGAGTACTTGTAGCGTCTCTAGAAATCGAGCCAAAATGACTTCCAAATCTTCAAAACTGACGATGTACCAAAGGCAGATTCTACATCCTAGAACCTTAGGTCCAGAATGGACTCATGTACTTGGAGTCCACAGGAGCAAGCATGGAGCATGTTGGAAAAGACCCATAGCCCAAGAAGCCATCTGAAAGACGTCCGTACCCGTTTCAGGAAGACAACTTGTATCTTCAAAAGGACGCATTGAAGAGGATTCAAATGTCAAAGAACCTGGAGCATTCCCACAGGGTCCTGCAGATACCCTCTGGAGAAGTACATGTAGATGTGACAGCACAAGCCTACCTTCACCCTCTCATGAACATCCCCCAAATGGTTTCATGGGATAAGCAAACAATGCCTCTTGTGGAAGATGGGCGTGTTCTAATGGAGGCAGCAGAAGATGAACAGTGGGACAACAAAGGGCCATTAGAGAGCCACAGACAGCGTATGCTACAGGTTGGTGAGGATATTCAGGAAGACAAGGAACTGGAGAATGAACATTGGAGCTCTGAGTGAAGGTCTGGCATTTGAGGATGGTGGGAGGTTCTCTGAACCTGGCTGCCTTCCATAGAGATCTAGGTCCAAATTAAAGAAAACATCCCCTGGCCACAGTCAATCCTTGTACCCCGGTTATGTTTTTGTCTTTTTGTCAAACAATGCACATGCACATATTTGACAGAGAGACAGAGAGATCACAATCAGGGTGTAGAGCTGGAGAGGGAAAAGCTGACTTACCCCTGAGCAGGGAACCTGAGAACAGAGTCGATGCCAAGACCCTGGGATCATGAGTTGAGCTGAAGGCCGCCTCTGAACTGATAGGCACAATCCATGACACAATCTTTGACTTCTGAATACGTCCTAGTTCTAGACGTGAACCACTGCTCTGTCATTGTTCACAAATGCAGGGGAAATGGATTTTGGCTTGGGCTGGTGTTGCTTGAGCTATCTGGCCTGCTTCGAGAGCTGGTATAGTTTGTCCTCTTGAGGTAAGTGACTTGGCTATGTACAAACTACACTCCCACGCATATTTAGGTAAAGAGAATTCCTCCATTGATAGCTTTTGCAGAGGGAATGAAACTATGTCTTGTTGTTCTATGCTTCTGTGGATGGTGATGTGAGTCCTCCTTGCCTCTGAATCTGGATCTCTGTTTCTGCTCCCAGATGAGGGACAGTTTTAGCTCTGAATTCTCAAATCCATGTTCAGCCCTCTTTTTTTTTCTCTCACTCCTACTTCTCCTACAATAAGCACCTCTTTCTATTCCTTGGAGTCAATGACTTTCCTAAGCTCATTGTCATGTTTCATCATTCTTCCTTCTTTCTTTGGATTTGTTTCCTTATTTACCAATCCTTTTGTGCCAGGTCAAAAATTTGGTCCTTTGCTTCTGCCAGCTTCTTGGACTTTTCCTTCAGTCTGCTACCAATCTTTTAATGATGATTCTAAATGTTATTTAGAGAGACATTCTGTTCTTAATATATTTCAAATATTCTACACAAGGCAAAGTGGATCCAAGTAATCTGTAGGCAAAATAAGATTTTAGAGAAGTATATATTTCCAACAGTATTTATAAAATATTACCTTTATGTAAGGCATCATCCTGGACTTTGTGGAAAACACACAAAAGAGTAAGAAGTGGCCCTTCAAGAAACATATACAATATCAAGGTTTAACATGAAGCAGCATGTCTTCTCTAAGTAAAAAAACATTGTACCAACTGACTTTACTGAAACTTTATATTTATTGCTCTCGTTTTAGGTCATAGTGTCCTTCTGCATGCAGGCTGCTATAACGGACATGATATAGACTGAATAGCTTATAAAGAACAGGAATTTATTTCTCACAGTTCTAGAACTGAGAAGTTCAAGATTAAGGAATGGGCAGATCCAGGGAGAGCCCACTTCCTCATAGATGGCTATCTTCTCACTGTAAACGTACATGATGAATGAATCAAGAGAACTCTCTGGGGTCTCCTTTAAAAGGACTGTAATGCCACTTATAACCTAATCCCTCCCAAAGGCCCCTATGTTTTAATACTATCACTTCCAGAGTTAGATTTTGTAATATGATTTTGGGAGACATAAACATTCACACCATAGTATATATAAACAAAAGAGACACAAAAACAACAAACAACAAAAATTATTTTAACTACCTATTATTTTCAACTACATAAAATTTTAATTTGTTTCTATATAATATTAAATAACTCATTTGAGTGATTCACTTATATCCAATGCATCTGAGTGCAATTAAATTTGCTTACCCAACATATCCAGCAGCATATTTCTTCAGACTATCCCATTCCCCACCTTACAGGTTTTACCACAATTAGAAGACAGGGGATAGAGGATAGATAGATAGATGTATACATAAACACACTTGTACATACACATATGCATATTTTTTCCTGTTAATGATACTCATGCAAATAAAATTTAAGCTCAAGGAAACCTGTCTTGTGTGTTACTTAATATCCAGTTTTTAGTCAACATCCAAAAACAAATAATCCAATAAAAACATGGATAGAGGACATGAACAAGTGTTTCCACAAAGAACACATTCAAATGTTCAGTAGATACATGAAAAGATGTCCATCATCATGTATCATCAGGAAATTGCAAAGCAAAACTAGAAAGAGATACCACCTCACACCTGTCAGAATGGCTAACATCAACACTACAAGAAACAAAAGGGGTTGGAGAGGATGTGAAAAAGTAACACTTGTGGGGGCTGCCTGGGTGGCTCAGTGGGTTAAGCCTCTGCCTTCAGCTCAGGTCATGATCTCAGGGTCCTGGGATCAAGTCCCACATTGGGCTCTCTGCCAGGCATGGAGCCTGCTCCCTCCTCTCTCTCTCTACTTGTGATCTCTCTCTGTCAAATGAATAAAATCTTAAAAAAAAGAAAAAGTAACAATTGTGAACTGTTGGTGGTGATGCAAACTGATACAGCCATATTTGAAAACAGTATGGAATGTCCATAAAATTTAAAAATAGAAGTCCTTTGTGATCCAACAATCCTGTTGGTGTGTATTTACCCAATGAATTTAAGAAAACTTATTCAAAGGGATGCTAGCACCCCTATGTTTATAGCAGCATTATTTGTAAAGCTAAGATATGGAAAGAACCCAAGTATCCATCAATTGATGAATAAATAAAGAATAAGTGGTATGTATATACAATGGAATATTATTCTGCCATAAAAAAGACTGAAATCTTGCCATTTGCAATAACATGGCTGGAACTAGACAGTATAATGCTAAAAGTGAAATAAGTCAGAGAAAGACAAATACCTTTACTCATATATGGAATAAAAGTAACAAAACAAACAAGCAAAGGGGAAAATAATAACACATAGAAAGAGAAACAAAGCTAGAAACAGACATTTCATAACGGAGAACAAACTGATGGTTACTTGAGAGGATCTGAAAGGAGTGATGGATTAAATAAGTGATGGGGGTTAATTAGAGCACTTGTCATGATGAGCACCGAGTGCTATATGTTATATTGTACACATGAAACTAATACAACCATATATGTTAACTAACTGGATTTCAAATGAAAATTTTTTAAAATCCCAGTTTTTAGCTCACATTCTGGCTTACAAAAGGGATTTAGTCAGGAATTTGGAGATTAGTTAATGAACAAATAAGGGGTGAACAGGCAGTTGTTAGATAAAATTACTATCCTTTCTGGCATGACTTATACCTTTTATCTAGAATTAATTTTAGCACTTTAGACTCTTCCTATTTTATTTTGAGTCATTAAACAAAAATTTCCTCAAAGGACCTTAGACTCCATCCAATTTGAGCAACAGTGTGAGAGAGGAAATGGTGTCCAGGAGGAAAAAAAAAAGATAAAACTACTTTTGTTTACTAGTGAATGCATAGTTCTTCCACAGAAGAAGCTCTAAATGGTCATGGCTCCAGCTTTATATGTGTTCAGTCATATGTTCAGAAGTAGGTAACACTATCAAAAAATATAAAGCATCTGAGATTATTTTCCCTTATTTGAAAGCAGGTGTATGAGTCTGCCGTGGTTTCTTGGGTGTTCATAGAAGACGCAGACTCATGGTTCAGAAATAATATAGTTTATTATTCACAGCATTAGAGGTAGCCAGAATATTAACAGTATTTGTGTGTGTGTGTGTGTTTCTGTGTGTGTGTGTGTGTGTGTGTGTGTGTGTGTGTGTGTAGGGGTGGGAGTTATATATCAGTTCTGAGCCTCAGTTCCCACAAGAAGAATCAAAACAGAGGCAGATAATATTTGCAAACACAACAGGTTAAGTTAAAAAAAAAGATACTATTTCTGTCCTCCAAGTCTATTCAATACAACCATCTTCAAAGGACGGTCTAGAACAGATAATAAATGCAGAAATGTAAGCAACCAATTGAAAAGTGTCTCCCAAGAAACACACTTTGAGAGTCTTCCTTTGACAAAAATACTATAGGATATTACATGAATCAGGTGCATTGAATACTGGAAGGTTAAAATTACAAGGGACCAAATATTTTTAAGCAGACTGGCATCCAGTAGAGTTCAAATAGGTTTTATAAGATTGAGGAAAGAAGCCATCAAAACCTGGGCCCAGGGGCGCCTGGGTAGCTCAGTGGGTTAAGCCTCTGCCTTTGGCTCAGGCCATGATCTCAGGGTCCTGGGATCGAGCTCTGCATCAGGCTCTCTGTTCAGCAGGGAGCCTGCTTCCCTCTCTCTCTCTGCCTCTCTGCCTACTTGTGGTCTCTGTCTGTCAAATAAATAAATAAAATCTTAAAACAAAACAAAACAAAAAACCTGGGCCCAATTTTCCCAAAAGTATGATTCTGATTCTAGTCTCTACGATGTTATCCCTTGAAGACAATGTCTCTAATTGAGTTGAATTAGTTTACTAAAGAGCATACCCCCATTTGTTGTAGGAGATGAACAATATGCAAGAGGCAAAATGCCACATGGAAGCCACCTGGTCTTCAGTGGAATATAGAATCAGTTCCTTTGGGATGAATTTGTTCCACATTTGACTTCCCACTTAAGGGAAAATAAGAGTGCCTTCCAATAGATTTTAAATAGGAAATGACAACGGAAGCTTATACAAGATTATAAAATGGGAAATTTCATTTAGATAAGCAATAATTTCAAAGTCATCTTCTTAATATTACAGACTCTTCACATAATCATAATTTTATTTTGGTATTATATGGTAATTTCAAATATAGTAAATATAAAGAATTTACCTCTGTAATTATAGCGATTCTGGTCGTAGTTTAATGGCAACAAAACTTCAAGTTAGAAGTATGGTCTACCAATTATGAATACATTTGGTAATGGTGTGTCATCTTCACTCCACTTGTCTCACTAAAACAGTGAGCCAAAAAAAGTAGGTCCAAGCTGTTTACTATGGTCAAAATGAGTTGCTTTTTCACTTGGTAAAGAAGCAGTCATATTTTGGAAAAAGAAACTGAGGCTATTAATATTTTCAACTTATTTTCAGAAAAGGAAAGAAAGGATAATCTAAGCTAAAGCCAAAATCTTACACAAGGTGGCAGGAGAATGGTCTTTTCCCAGATAAAGGGTTTTTCAACTTAGCCATGTTAGGAGGAAGAAGAGATGAGACATTGTGGACTTGACTAACGTTTGTACACTGTTCAAAAAGTTTTCAAAATAATGTGTATTATTTTTCTTCTTTTAGTTGAGACAAAAACAAACAAACAAACAAAAAACCACTAATGAGCTTACTCTTAAAAGGAGGTAAACAAGAAACTAGCAAAGATTGAGTGTTAGGTATTGTCCCCCTCCTTTTTTTTAAAATTATGTTATGTTAGTTACCATACAATACATCATTAGTTTTTGAAGTAGTGTTCCATGATTCATTGTTTGTGTAAAACACCCAGTGCCCCATGCAATATGTGCCCTCCTTAATACCCATCACCAGGCTCACCCATCCCCACATCCTTCTCATCTTTAAAACCCTCAGTTTGTTTCTTGGAGTCCATAGTTTTTCATGTTTCATTTCCCCCTCCAATGCCCCCACTTCATTTTTCCTTTCCTTCTCCTAATGTCCTCCATGCTATTCCTTAGGTTCCACAAATAAGTGAAACCATATGATGATTGACTTTCTCTGCTTGACTTATTTCACTTAACATAATCTCCTCCAGTCCCATCCATGTTGATGCAAAAGTTGGGTATTCATCCTTTCTGATGGCTGAGTGATATTCCATTGTATCCATAGATCACATCTTCTTTATCCGTTTGTCTGTTGAAGGGGATCTTGGCTCTTTCAACAGAATGGCTATTGTGGACATTGCTGCTATGAACACTGGGGTGCATATGGCCCTTCTTTCCAGTAAAATAGAGCTAGCCTATGACCCAGCGATTGCACTACTGAGTATTGACCTCAAAGATACAGATGTAGTGAAAAGAATTAGGTATTGTTAAAGCACAAATGCAGGGGATAGAAGTTATGGTACAGAAGAGGGAAGGGCAACCATATGGCAGAGTAGAATAAAGTAGCTCAGGAAGAAATTAGTCATATCCAGATATTGGAAGGCATGTGGGGTTGGCAGGGAGAGCATGAGAAATCATGAGAGAAGAGAGAGAAAATGGACCAGGCAGGAGGGTTTATAACATTTTAACATCTAAGGTAAGCATATGCAAAGCAGAATAGGGAAAGAAATAAAAGTTTTTATAAGACTCAATACATAAGGAATAACGTGGAGGACACTGGGAGATGGAGAGAAGTGTGCTGGGGGAAATCGGAGGGAGAGACAAACCATGAGAGACTGTGGACTCTGAGAAACAAACTGAGGGTTTGGAAGAGGAGGGTGGCAGGTGGTTGGGTGAGCCCAGTGGTGGGTATTAAGGAGGGAATTTATTACATGAAGCACTGGGTGTGGTGCATAAACAATGAATTTTGGATCACTGAAAATAAATTAAAAGAAAAAAAAAGACTGACTACAGACATGGACCTCAGTGTAACACAGATATGGAACTCACTGGAATACCAGCCACTTCCCACCGACACACACAGACTATGATAATAATAAATAATAATTCAATTAAGAAAATTGCCTGCCAAATAATTTTTCCTCTTTTTATTTTTATGATTATTATTTTTATTTTATTTTTAAAGATTTATTTAAATTCCAGTTAGTTAAAATAAGGTTAATATTAGTTTCAGGTGTACAATATAGTGATCAACACTGCCATACAACGGCTTAAATATAAAAATGAAAAAAAAATTTTTTTTAAGATTTTATTTTTAAAAACCTCTACACCCAAGGTGGATTTCAAACGTACAACCCCAAGATCAAGAGTTACATATTTTACTGACTGATCCAGCCAGGCACCCCAACAAATAAAAATTTTATAAAATTGTTGAGTTTGTGGGAGTCTCATTTGCTCAGTCAGTTAAGTGTCTGCCTTTGGCTCAGATCATGATCTCAAGAGTCCTGGGATCGAGCCCCATATTGCTCATGCGCTCTTTCTCTCTCTCTCTCTCTGGCTTTTGCTCTTAAATAAATAAATAAAATATTTTTTAAAAAAATTGTTGAGTTTGTTTAACTAGTTTTAAACTAGTAGACAGAGATGAAGATAAAGTATGATCTCATGGCAGGGAAAAATACAACTTACACGTTTTAAAAATAAAATGTGCAATGCAAGTTACATCACTTCTTTTATCACCACACAGGGACTTTCCCTACTGAGTTGTTGTAATGTAAGGACCTATTTTATATTTTTATATTTTAGCAAGAGGCTTCCATTGAGGTTAACCCTGAAACTGTCCTTGCTCCCCTTCCCCCAGGGGATTCACTTAAAAACAAGACCTGGAAATCAGCTCCAGGTAACAAAGCCCATATACAAGGGTGGGTCAGGCCAGGTGGAGACATCAATCAGCGGGAGGGGGGGGGGGCGGTGTTTGCATATTGTCTCCCTAGATACTAAGGAGTATGCCCCACTCCTCTGCCCTTTGGGAACCGTTTTGGCACCAATCCTAATCAAGGTGTAATAGGCTGGGTCAAATGTCTATACTAGGGTAAATTGAACCTCAATTGGTCACCTAGCCTCACTGTGGAGTTTCCTGTGTGTGTTAAAATCTCATTGGTCACCTGTGCGTGGCCAGGCCTGACTTCATGGCCTTTGCCCTTAAAAGCTAGACTGTGAAACAGTGAAGGGTTGCCTTCTCTCATAAGAGGTGTGGCTCTGAACGTTCGGTTAGATTCTTGATGCTTGGCATGAAATAAGGCTTTGCTTGACCTTCGCTTTACATCAGTCTCGCTCCTTTAATTATAGACCCATTATTGGGGCATAACAGTATTAATCTTATAGTTATAAGTCCACAATGCATCCATCATCCATTCTACCCCTTAACATTCCCCTTTGGACAGACCCATGATCTAGAACAAGCCTTATTTTATAGTGCCTTGTAGGAGATTTTTGCTGCTGCCTAAATTGCCTACTTTCCTCTCACCATTACCACAGAAATTGGGTCCACTGAAACAAAGGGGTAGTGTAAGAAATTAACAACTTTCATAAATCTCTTTAAATCATAAAGTATAAGATAGTGATACCTTTTTTTCTGCCACATAACCAATTCTTGCAAGAATAAGGTCATATAAGAGAATTTACAACACATGCTAGCATTATCCTACTGGACCCAGATCATTTGTATGTTTCTCTGTCTCTGAGAAATGTAGTTATTTACATGACTGAAACCTACAAATTGTTTGATATGACTACTAATATCACCTACATTATTTTAAAGCCTGTTTAAGGCTTCTGAAATACATAGGTTTTGTAAACACTTATTAAGCATCTTGTATATATCAAACACTTTAAAAATCTCTGCTTTAAAAACAGAACAAAAAAACTCTACCTCAATGGAACTTTGAGTCTGAAAAAGATACAGGCAATATACAAGGCAACAGATAGAATAATTACATATTTGATTATATACTCCGAGGATGTCACATTAAATTGATATGAAAATGATGAGAAGGATCTGGATTTCTTGTCAAAATTTTTTGCCTTAAAAAGAAATTGATATTTAGGGAAAGTTGTTACTGAAAGAGGTCCTGTGTCAACCAAAAATGTTAAACCATGATCTGAATAAATTTTCCAGTTGTGATCATTGCTTTGTTTAACTGTCTTATATTAAGACTGAATTTAGTAATTCAGTCTCAGATTTCAGTAAGTCTTTTTTTTAATGATTTTTTTTATTTATTAGAGAGAGAGAGGGAGGGGCAGAGGGAGAGGAAGAACCAGACTCCTTGCTGAGCAGGCAGCTGATGCAGGACTGGATCCTAGTACCCTGGCATCATGGCCTAAGCTGAAGGAAGACACTTAACCAACTGAGCCACCCAGGCACTCTAGACTGTAAACTTCTTAAAGGTAAAAAAGTTTATTCTTCTAGAAGTTCCACAGACATTTCTAACATCCATAAGAAAGCATGTACTGATGTAAAATGCCAGCAAATCAAATTATTTAGAAAAGAAAGAAAGAAAGAAAAGATATATCTGGATAAAGAGAAAAACAGAAAATCTAATAATACATTGAATTATTAGAGCAAAGAGTGGAGGAAGAGAAAATAAATATGAAATAGAGATTTCCACTAAAAGAAAAAAATTGAATAAGGCAGGAGATTTAGAAAATTATTATGACAGACTTGAGAAAAAATAAAATAGGAATTTTTAGAAAATAGCAATGAATGAAAAGGTAAATTGTTCCTACCTCTATAATATTAGCTGTTTGTTGTTGTTGTTGTTGCTAATTTACCTATTTAAGCTAATAAACAAAGAAAGGTTTCATTTAGGGATAAGGTTTCTATATATATATATATATTTTCCATTTAGGGATAAGGTATATATATATATATATATATATTTTCATTGTTAGAAAATGTGTCACAGAAAGTGTTTAAACTTTAAGATACAGATGCAACATGTAAAAAACTACATTGTTTGAACGTCTAATTTGTAAATGCTGTTAGAGGAAACTTGGTGGAAATGTCCTTATGTGGTTGTGTTTCTGGAACTAAGTATATTTATTAATAAGGAATAGTTTAAAATTATGAAATGACCAGGAGTGGACAATTTTCCTAATCCTATCAGCTCTTTGCAGCTCTTTTATTAGCCCCCTTCAGGAATACCAGCTTTATTTATCTAATTAAATTTTATATTAATATGCTTTTGACTTTTGGCCTTTCTCTTCATTCTGTTCTTTTTTTTTTCCCGTAAATTACATGTTTCTGCTTAACAGCTACTATCAATTCTTTGATATGAATTCTCAGCATCAATTTACTAACTCCAGAGATGAAGCAGCATCAATATTTAGAAGCAAAGAATACAAAGCCTTGGGCATCTGGATGGCTCAGTCAGTTAAGCATCTGCCTTTGACTCAGGTGGTGATCCCACGGTCGTGGGATGGAACCCCAGTTTGAACTTTCTGCTCAGCTGGGAGCCTACTTCTCCCTCTCCCTCTGCCTGCAGCTCCCTTTGCTTGCGTTCTCCCTCTCTTTGTCAACTAAATAAAATAAAGTAAAATAAAATAATGTAAATAATACATTTATTTATTTATTTATTAAAATGCAATTATTACACAATACATAATGTATTGCATAATTATAATAATGATTAAATAATTTATTAAATATTTATATTAAATATATCGATTTAATTAAATAACTATTTTTTAGAATTTAAAATATTTCAAATTTAGATTGTTAAATATTAAATCATTAATTTAATAAATAAATATCTAAACATAATTAAATAAAATAATTTATTTATTAAAATAAATAAAATAATGTTGTCATTATCTGAGCATGTATTTTTAAATAGTCTAAAAACAACCATCTAATAAAGTCTAAATACATTGAGATCAGATATTTATACAAGTTAACCCAGACACTCAACCCACAGACAGTTTCAAAACATTTGTTTTTTTTAAAGATTTTATTTTTTTATTTGACAGAGAGAGATCACAAGTAGGCAGAGAAGCAAGCAGAGAGAGAGAGGAGGAAGCAGGCTCCCTGTGGAGCAGAGAGCCTGATGTGGGACTCGATCCCAGGACCCTGAGATCATGACCTGAGCCGAAGGCAGTGGCTTAACCCACTGAGCCACCCAGGCGCCCCTCAAAACATTTGTTTTTATCTACTACTCAAAATACGATTGTAATGTATTTATTTATAACTTTGATGTAGCAAGGAAACTTGGAGGAAAAGGAGACATTTGGTTTTAATATTTGAAAATTATTTTGTTGATTAAAAAAAAATAAAAACCTTACCACATGAGCATTTCTTCTTAAATAACACTGTGAAGTTTCTGAGTCGCATTCTATTAAAAGTGCTGATAAAATGGCCTCAGTTACTCATTTAAATTATCAGCTGAATGGGTAACAAATGAAGTAGAGAGCTTTTTAATTATTTATGAATGTATTGCTTGTGGATGGAGTGCCACATAGAGTCACCTCTCTTTTTGGCTTTGTTTTGTGAGCAGCAGTGGAATCTATGAATGAGATTAAACATAAGGACATTCACAGAAATTCTTAATGAACTTCTGGGGAAGGGCAATAAGTGCAAGGAAAAACTGCAGCAAGACTAATTACAAATTTCAAGTGGTCATTGCTTAATTATAGAAGCTTTTAAGTTCAAGTAATATATCTTTTTTATGAGCCTATCATATTGTATTAATTACCACAAACTGCACTCTTGAACACTTATCTTTTCACATATTTCTTATTCTTAGTACTTAAAAGTACCCTTATGATTGATAAGTAAATGGATTTTACTGACAATGCATTTATTTACATAAATAAATAATGCTGTTTATATATATAAAAACAATTGAATATGTGTATGTGTTCAATGAAATTTTTTTTTCAAATTAACATCTTAATTCTACCACATTGGTTACAAATAGATATAGACTTTATAGATTCATCAAATATTTTATTCTCAAATTTATATCTCCTTTGTGAAGTAAATGAAACTGTATATATTAAATATAATCCTATCACATGTAACAGTTACTAGTGCATCCCAGGACATACATAGGTCAGGTCCTACTCAAGGCATCACGGATAACTGGATTTAACTTTCTATCCTGGGAGTCTTCTGTATATTTCTGTGCCTTTTATACTACAATCAGGAGGAAGAATTCTTTTGCTAAAAGCTTCCAAATCGGGCGCCTGGGTGGCTCAGTGGGTTAAGCCACTGCCTTTGGCTCAGGTCATGATCTCAGGGTCCTGGGATCGAGTCCCGCATCGGGCTCTCTGCTCCACAGGGAGCCTGCTTTCTCCTCTCTCTCTCTGCCTGCCTCTCTGCCTACTTGTGATCTCTCTCTGTCAAATAAATAAATAAATAAAATCTAAAAAAAAATAATAAAAAAAATAAAAGCTTCCAAATCACTATGTGAGTAGATTATTTGTAGACTAGTGATATAATATTATAGTTTAATATGTAAAGCATGATAAAATAAAATGCTATTGCCATATTTAATTTATTCAGAAAAGCATTCATTTAGTTATCAAGCATTCATTTGCTTTTTTTAAAGATTTTATTTATTTATTTGACAGCACAAGTAGACAGAGAGACAGGCAGAGAGAAAGGAAGGGAAGCAGGGTCCCTGCTGAGCAGAGAGCCTGATGTGGGGCTCTATCCCAGGACTCTGGGATCATGACCTGAGCAGAAGGCAGAGGCTTTAACGCACTGAGCCACCCAAGAGCCCCAAGCATTCATTTTCTTTATACAGAAGAGATAGAACAATATTATATAGTAGAAAATACAGTAAATAATCTAGAAACCTTGATCATTGTGTTTTGGCAATTTTAGAACATAAAATTAGCTAAAGCTCAAGTGCAAGTTATATTTGTATCCTAGGAGGAAAAGTTAATTAAAAGTTTGTTTATTACCATAGTTTAACACTTCAACAAAATGATAATGAGTCAAAAATTAATGAATATATGAAGTATACAATAAAAACAATAATCTTGAGTGTATGTGACTCACTGTAGGTATTGATAGGCTAGAAATCAAAGGGAAAGTATCTATAGGGTTTGTTCAGTTCCATGCTCATCAGATTAATAGGCTTTCTCATATTGCTTCCTTCATCACATTAATTTGTCTAATGAAGTTTTCAAGAGTTAAAGACAGTGATAGGTTCATGACTGGAGAGAAGGTACAGAATCTAAGATAGTTCAGAAGTGCTTATTATTTAAGAGAAAGACAGCATGGGAGGTGAGGGGTGGAAGGAAAGGGATAAGAAGAGAGAATCTTAAGCAACCTCCTTGCCCAGCACAGAGCCTAAAGGGGCTTCATCTCATCGCCCTGAGATAACAACCTGAGCTGAAATCAAGAGTCAGATGCTTATCTAATTGAGTCACCCAAGTGCCCCATTTTTTTCCCTGTATCTTTATTTTCATCTCTTTCTGTAACTGAGTTTCCCTTCAAAATCAGGACTTGCATACACAACCTAAATAATTATTTTGGGATTTGATCACGTGGAAGAGGAGAGAATGAGAAGAGCTAAGTGGTCCAGGAGAAACATATATGAGTTCAGACTGAGTGGATTATGATTGTGGACAACTGAGCATCAATCCTAATGCACAGAATACATCTCAGAATTATTTTCCTGAAACAAGAAAGAATCTGTTTAACCCACTGGCTTCTGCATCCTATCCACAGTGGTTAAAATTCATCCCAGAAGTAATTAATGTTCCTGACTTTTCTATTAATGGGCATGAGAGAGGAGCTGAGTGGGCTTGGTCAGTGTCCCACCTAATGAAAGGCAGAGCAGATTCAGGCAAAAAAAAAAAAATATTAGTTCTTTCCAAATTAGATTTAATGGGATTCTGTTTTTCATTCATGAATTCATTTTACATTTTATATTTTATCGATTTTTCTAAGCTTTGGCCAATATTCACTACATTTTTGAATAGCTTTTATCTATTATTGTAAATCATTTTTCTGCTACATTTGTTTAGTCATGGTTATCCATTTCTTCTTCCAAGTTTTTCAGATATGTGATATCAATTTCCAAATAAATTATTTAAAATGTTTATTTTTTATACTAAACTTCTATGAAAAACATTGATATATGTATTATGGCATATTGTTCCCCTTTCAACTTATTTTTTAAAATGTGAATGTGCCTTGGCAAATATATATTGTTTCATTTTATGTTTATGTAGATTCTTCATAATTTTTCCAAGTTCATTGGCTTATGGTTTATATTTTTTTAATAATTTTCCTACTGCCAATTAATAGATTTTTTTCCATTACCTTGTCTAAGTTGCTATTGCCATTATAAGTAAAAAGCATCTGGAAATCTATATCCCTGTCCAGTTTCCTCAAATCACTCATTATTTTCAGGATCTAGTTGGATTTTCTTACAGGTTCCAGGTGGACAAGCTTTTGAACTGGTGCTAATTATTATTTGTTTGTTTCTGGCTTCCTGCATTTACCAGCTTAGGGATCATTTTTAACAATTATGATGAAATGAGGCATCATATTCTTATTCTCAACTTCATTAATAATGATATTAGTGTAACATGTCCTACAAGATAATAATAGATACATGTAAAATAATTTCATTGACCAAAAAAGTGGTGGAAAATGTAAATAAAACACAGTGGCAGCCAACTAGTCATTTCAAGTTGAGCTATTTTTCCCCCTTTATCTCCCTGTCTCTTTAATTTCCTGTAGCACATTCCTACAAAGTATTTTAAGGTGTTTTATATGCACATACATAGAGATCATCATGGAGTCTAAATCTAATAATTCCTTGTCAGTTTTAAATATTTTAAGTATTGTTCATTCCTATGTCAGTTGTCTAGTAACTTTTTCTCCACACTGCACTTAATTGCAAGGAAATATTTAATTTTAATATAAATTAATTAATCACTTTAATAAATATTTTTACCTTATGGATTAATCTTTGATGCTTATTTCTTAATTTTTTTTAACTTTTAAAATTTTATTTATTGAGAGAGAGAGTGAGAGAGAGAGAGAACAAGCACAAGCAGGGGAAGCTGCAGAGGGAGAGGGAAAAGAAGAAGCAGGTTTCCCACCAAGCAGGGAGTCAAGCTCAGTCTCAGGGCCTTGGGATCATGATCTGAGGTGAAGGCAGAGGCTTAGCTGACTGAGCCACTGAGTCTAATTGTTATCTTGATATTTAAGGAAATACTTTATCATCTCTAATTGATCCCCTATGTCACAAATACAGTTTTCTCTATGGTGCTATTAATTTTATTGTCTTCAAATGAGACTCTTTTTCTAGAAGCATTTTTAATCAGTCTCTTAGGTCTATAATTTAGTTTTTATACATTTCATTTAGTATTTTATTTTATCTTCATCATCTCTGAGTATTCCTGACCAGTACTCATTGGTCAAATCTTTCTTATTAATCTATTCCAAAAATTTGCTTGTTTCTATAATATTTTGTTATGACTGCTGTTGTTCTTAGGTTTTGCCTTTATATTCTTTTTGTTTTGTTTTGTTGTTTTATGCTTTGGTGTTTTTGTTGTATTGTTTTGTTTTTCTTTTGAATTAATACAATTAAACCTTTAGATTTCTTTCATACTTTTAATTATTGTCACTTATTTTCACAAATGATATTACCGTAGTACAGTAATTCTAAATATTTCTGAATTAGCTGTATTTCTTTTTAGGTATAAAGTTAACTTCCAGTTACATGGACTTAATATTTTGGTCATTCTATTCTAGTTTTATTGCCTTATCATTGGAAAATATAGCCTGATACTTAACTCTAGGGAATGATGTGGGAGAGCTAGGTTCTTGTCTCTTGGAGTCAAAGAAGGAATCTCGTGGGCAATGGAGAGTGAGGAAGTGACAGAAGTTTATCAAGTGAATATATAGAAAAAGCTCTCACAACTAAGAGGGGTCCCCACACAGTTAACAATGAGTGCCTTCAGGGTTTATTTTTTATAAAAAGGTAACCAGGCAACTTTAATCCTTTTAACATCTCTATCAATAACTCCTGCAATGGCTTACCTCCTTTTGAGGGTCTGATTATTCTTTTTTGGTTACAGGTGTTTATCATAGAGACACCCACCCCACATGACCCACTCCATACACCTAGGGCAGGGTGGTCCTCCATCCCACATGCCTAGATCAGGGTGCTCTTCCTGGGGTAGGGTGGTCCAATTTATCTCTTTACCACATCACATTTTGGGGATTTCTGAGAGCCTGTTCACAAAGTTCCCTATGGATCTCTTCCTCCCTAGCCTCACCTGTCCGTTACTCATTTTGAGAGTTGATATTACCAAAGTACTGTAATTCTAAAAATTTCTGAATTAGCTGTATTATTTCTTTTTAGGTATGAAGTTAACTTCCAATTATATGAATTTAATATTTTGGTCATTGTTTTCTAATTTTATTGCCTTATTCTTGGAAAATATAGCCTGATATTTAACTCTAGGAATTTATTGGCATATACTTCTGGCCTAAATAATGGCCTGTTTGTGTAAATGTTCAACTTATGCTTATATACTTACTGAAGACTATTGTTTTGGGGTCAGGATGGCTACATTTATTAATAGATCAGGACTATTAGATTCTCTAAATTTTGATGTCTCTTAATTTAATCTAATTAAATTATCAGTTAATGAAGAAAGTTAAATTTTTTATGTACTACTGTATCTAAACTTATCAAAGTCTTTTGCTATTATTAGACAAGTATGTCATCCTGTTTTTATACCAAGTCTTACATTAAAAAAATCATACTATATGAAATATTACTTATTATTATTATTATTATTTTTAAAGATTGTATTGATTGGGGTACCTGAGTGGTTCAGTCAGTTAAGTGTCTACCTATAGCTCAGGTCATAATACCCGGGTCCTGGGATAGAGCCCCGCAGGGGGTTCCCTGCTCAGTGGGGTGCTTCTCCCTCTCCCTCTGTTATTCCCCCTCCTGTGTGCATGTTTTTCTTTTCTCACTCTCTCTCAAATAAATAAGTAAAATTTAAAGATTATCTCTCTCAAATAAATAAGTCAAATTATTTTTCTCAATGGGAGGGAGAAGCAGACTCTCCAATGAGCAGGGAGCCTGATGCAGGGCTCAATACCAGGACCCTGGGATCATCACCTGAGCTGAAGGCAGACAACTTGAACCGACTAAGTCACCCAGGCACTCCAGTTGTTTATTTATTTATTTATTTTTATTATGCATATGTTTTATCTCTCTTTTCTTCAAGTCTTTTTTTCGATCGTTTTACTTTTTTACTTTTTTCATAAAACTGAATTATTTCAAGATGACTTGGTCATCCTCTTTTACCCCACCCCATAGGTCATAGAGTACATTTTAACTGTTAAAATATTAGTATTTAAGTGCTGCCTACACAAATTAAGGCAAATTATCTGTGGTCTGTATTCCTGAAAATATTTTTTTTTTATTATGCCTTCCTATTCCAATGACATTTTATAAGGATCTAAATGTTTACATTTGTGATTATTTTTTTCAAAATAATAAAGCTATTACTTCATTCTTTTTTATATCTGATGTTATTTAAAAAATTTCTGTCAGTCGGATTCTTGTTTCTTTATTAATGAATTATTTTTTTTCTCTCTAACACTTATGATTTTTTTTTGTCTTTGGTATGTATGCCCTAGTTTGGGATTCATAGAGTCAACTATAGTTATGAATATTTTCTTTCTTTTTTTGTATGTAAGTTTTAATCCAGTGTCTTGACTATTTTATGCTTGAGAAATAGATGTACATTAATATTCAAATATTTCTTTCCTTTTTCTTCTTTCATTTTAAAAAAACGTCATTTATTTTATTTTATTTAAAAAAATATGTATTCATTTATTTGGAGTAGAGAGAGAGGGTCATGAAGAGTGGCTGATTATATACTTTCAATTTGGGAGGAGGTTAGGGATAGCACAAGCCTCCAAGGTATTTTATAAACAAGGTTTCCAGGACCTTGAGGGGGCTAGCTATTGTTAGGGAAAGGTCATTTCTTACTATTTAGTAAAAACTCAGGGAAGAGACTCTTCTGATGTGTATCAGTGGGTATATGCTTGGGAGATGATTGCCAATGTATATCTTGAGGGCAGGGGTGGGGAATAGAGATAAAGAAGTTTCCAAAGTAATTTTTACATGTGAAAGTAGATTTTCAGTATCCTGGGGGGGTGGACTAAGAATGCTTTTTGCCCTGAGTAGATGTGTCCACATGGAAGCAGCTGAGTCCCCAGAGGAACTTCAAGGACTTGTCAACAGGCTATGAGTAGTAAGGAAATCTAATTTTTTCTCTAGCTTTTGTTCCACACGTATCACCTACATCTTACACCTCTTTTATATTGATAATTTTAATGCTTTGCTGGTATCCAGATGACTATGTCCTTAAGTGACTTCTTTTTTTTTTTTTTGGCTTAAATAATAGAAATTTATTTCTCATAGTTCTAGAGGCTGGAAGTCCAAGATCACAGTGTTGTAGGTTTGGTCTCTCCTGAGGCCTTTCTCATTGGCTTACTAAGAGCCATCTTCTTGGTTGAACTAACATAGCCTCTTTCTCTGTGTAGACTCATCCTTATGTCTCTTTCTCTTCATATAAGGACACTAGTCCTATAAGTGCCCCATCCAAACGAACTCCTTTAATCTTAATGACCACTCTAAAGATCCTGTCTCCATGTACTGTCACATTGGAGGTTAGAATGTCCTTGTGGGGGACACAATGCAGGTTTTAAGATGGTCCAAGTCTGTGATTTTTGAGGATGTATGTTTGGGTTGTTTTTATATTCTTGAGGCAACCTATACATTTTACTCTTTCCTAATGAATTTCCCTTTTCTTCAAGTCTCTGTCAGCTTCAGTTCTTATTGGTAGCTATGGTTTCTTCATGTTCCCTGATATGCATTGCAAAAAAGAGAGAGGAAACCAATGGGCCTAACTCTCTCTCAAAGAAAGATGATACCATAGTTCTCTAAGGAGAGAAGAGATTGTCTTTTTTTTTAAATATAATTTTTTATTTTTTATAAACATATATTTTTATCCCCAGGGGTACAGGTCTGTGAATCACCAGGTTTACACACTTCACAGCACTCACCAAAACACATACCCTCCCCAATGTCCATAATACCACCCCCTTCTCCCAAACCCCCTCCCCCCAGCAACCCTCAGTTTGTTTTGTGAGATAAAGAGTCACTTATGGTTTGTCTCCCTCCCAATCCCATCTTCTTTCATTTATTCTTCTCGTACCCACTTAAGCCCCCATGTTGCATCACCACTTCCTCATATCAGGGAGATCATATGATAGTTGACTTTCTCCGCTTGACTTATTTCGCTAAGCATGATACGCTCTAGTTCCATCGATGTTGTCGCAAATGGCAAGATTTCATTTCTTTTGATGGCTGCATAGTATTCCATTGTGTATATATACCACATCTTCTTGATCCATTCATCTGTTGATGGACATCTAGGTTCTTTCCATAGTTTGGCTATTGTGGACATTGCTGCTATAAACATTCGAGTACACGTGCCCCTTTGGATCACTACGTTTGTATCTTTAGGGTAAATACCCAATAGTGCAATTGCTGGGTCATAGGGCAGTTCTATTTTCAACATTTTGAGGAACCTCCATGCTGTTTTCCAGAGAGGTTGCACCAGCTTGCATTCCCACCAACAGTGTAGGAGGGTTCCCCTTTCTCCGCATCCTCGCCAGCATCTGTCATTTCCTGACTTGTTGATTTTAGCCATTCTGACTGGTGTGAGGTGATATCTCATTGTGGTTTTGATTTGTATTTCCCTGATGCCGAGTGATATGGAGCACTTTTTCATGTGTCTGTTGGCCATCTGGATGTCTTCTTTGCAGAAATGTCTGTTCATGTCCTCTGCCCATTTCTTGATTGGATTATTTGTTCTTTGGGTGTTGAGTTTGCTAAGTTCCTTATAGATTCTGGACACCAGTCCTTTATCTGATATGTCGTTTGCAAATATCTTCTCCCATTCTGTCAGTTGTCTTTTGATTTTGTTAACTGTTTCCTTTGCTGTGCAAAACCGAGCACACCGACCGGAGTGAAGCGGGGTCTTTTATAGGAAGGTACAAACAAGTTATGGGTGGGGCGCAACTGATTGGTGGACAGTTTGAACTTTTGAAAAAGGCATACTTGGTGTTAGTGGATTGGCCCTGGAAGACCCCCCTCGCGGGAAGAGAAAAGCGGGAAGGGGAAACAAAGAGGGGAAGTTTGACCTTATTACTGGGCAGAAAGGCATCCTGTCTACGTGACCTATGTGACCATGCAGCCCCCTTGCCTACGTGATCTAGGGGACCATGCAGCCCCCTTGCCTACGTGACCTACGGGACCATGCCCCGGCTATTAGGAGAGGGTATCTTGTTCAAACAGGAGTCAAGTGTCATGCCCTAAAAGCCAAGCGGTTACAGAAAGGCAAAAGAGCAGTTACATTGAATTCAACCCTGGGGGAAGGGTCTTTTCATTGCAAGGGGAGGAGGGGTACTTTTACACAACAAAAGAGCAGTTAATTACTTAACGACTGGGGGGGGGGTGTCTTTCAAGGACATCATACCAACAATGCCAAATAATTTTCAGACAACAGCAAGATATCCAAGAATTCAACTAAATTCTGACACTATCTACCTGAACATAGCGTAAGATTTCATCAGTTAAGGGATCAGTCCTCCAAGACTATCTCCAACCCCATCTCAGATGCCAGTCTCACTGTAGGCCCCAGGTTATTACCTGTGCTTGTGACTGAGCAACTACAGGTTGGAGGTCCCAATGGCCTACTTCTTACGTTCTTTTAATTTGCTACAGGGGCTCACAAAACTCAGAAAAATACTTACTTTATGTTTGCCAGCTTATTAAAAGATATAATAGAAGATTTAAATCAATAGATAGATAAAGAAGTGCACAGGGCAAGGTATGGAGAATGGGCACAGAGCTTCTATTACCTTCTGTAAGACTGCCACTCATCCTGCCTTTTTATACATTTAACAAACTAAAAGCTTTCTGAACCCAGTCCTTTCAGGTTTTCTGTGGAGGCTTCATGACATAGTCATGACTGACTAAATCTTTGTCATTTGCTGATCTAATCTCCAGCTCCTCTTCCCTCCCCAAATAATCCTGAATTGGGAGGAAGGGGAGGCTTGTTGGGCAAAAAGTTATGAAGGCTTTCACCAAGTGGTTGGTCCTTCAGGCAAACAGCCCTTGCCTTGAGTGAGGTCTGAAGGTCACTTCATTAACATAACAAAACACACCTCTCTCACCCTTATCACAGGAAATTCCAAGAGTTTTAGGAGCTGTGAGTCAGTAGCCATGGTTGAAAACCAAATATTCAGATGACCAAAATATATTTCTTGTAAACCCCTATATTACCCTACATGCTTAAGTATTTAATTATGTGATCTTTTAAACTAATATTTTTCTAAGAGTCTAAACTGTTCTGTCAGTAATCTGGATTGGGGAGTGATGTATTGCCAAATTTCTGTCGTTTCAGTCCAGGAAGTCAAAGAGAAACAACAGGAGAGCCCCTTAGGGCAGGAAGTTCAAAGTAACAATGTTGACTACTACTCCCTTTTCTTGATTTTTTTTAAAACAAGCAAAGCATCTCTTCAGAGTTGCAGTTTAAAGCCAAGAACATGCGGAATTGGGAGAAAAAAATAGTTAAATTTGGAGACTTGCAGAGGTAGAATCAGAGTAGTGAAAGCCATTACAGTAACAGAACTAACTGAGGTCAGTCTTTGGTGAATCACAGAAACAGGTGGAGTTGTCAAACAAAGGAATCTTTGTTTACAACATACAAGGAGATCACAGGGAATAAGTTCCAAAGCCTTGACTGTTTGAACAGGAGAGAGATTTTTATTTAGTATTTAAGAAGGGAGAGTTTTATTATCCCGTGTATGGTTGGTCATAGGGTTGTGGATGCATGCACATCCACATATGTATTTGTGCAATATGTATTGCATGTTCACCTGAATGAAGCTTGTATTCCACCGAGGGCAGAAACTTCAACGTTAGAATAAAGCAGAGGTAACTGTTGGACAAGGGAAAGGGACTCTGCAGGCTTCAAGAGCAGATATAAACTAGATGGGGTCTTGGACTCATTTTCTGGGACAAGGAATGCAAGGCCTTGATTACTTTTGAAATAGCACTAGGAGTTTTACCACTGATTTATTGTCTCAATAGCTTAGGCTATTTCCTGGTCTGGTGGTGACTGTTAGTTTTCCCATTGCCTTGTTCCCTCAAAATCCTTAACTAGTGAGGTTTTTGCATTTCTTTGTAAGAGCCTCCCAGGAAATTTTGGAAGAAGTGTGCTTGGGCAAGTACACAGGTGGGGTATAGATCATTGAAAATAGCTGGGGACAAAAAATGACTTTTCTTATGTCAGGAAAACTATATCTCATCTTTAATTTTCTGGAAACCTCTAACTCTTTCTGCTGATGTTACCAGCAGGCATCTGAGATATTACTGATTGTTCTCTTGAACCTAAGGAAAAGGAAATGTAGAAAGCAAATGACAAAACTTTAAAATCTATCCTGCAACTCATAATTCACTGCAGCCACCTCTCTGTCTTTCCCTTTCTCTTTTTCTCTCTTTCTATTTCTCTCTCACTTTCTCTCTCACATACGCACAACACACGCAAATCAACTTAAAACAATTTTTAATTTTACCTATTCCATTTTAATATACTTGAGGCATGATCATTTTCTTAGTAAATACAAGAAAAAAAATCTAGGATTCCATCATTCTGTGTGATTAAAGTATTGAGGAATTTACTTCCAATAGCACTTATAAAAACATATTTTATTTAAGTAATATTATATAATCAGGTGCCTGCATTTTTCTTATTCTCCAACTAGTGTTATTTGGCAATTAATATTTTGTCAATCAATATTCCCCTATATCTGAATGTGTGGGCAGTGAGAGATGAGTTAGAGGCAAGGATGGTGAACACTCCCAACAACTGCTGACTACATATATCTTAAGCCATGATTTTCTTTGCAAAGGTCAACATTGATAATGTTCTAGTCATACCTCCGTGTACCAGGAAAGAAGTAGTATATTTCTTGAAAGACACAGCTATCAAAGCTCCATTGAGAAACCGTAAAGATGGAGAAGGGATTTGCAAATTATATATCTGATAATGGACATCTATTCTGATTATTAAAAAATGAATAAAAATAAAAACCTTACTAATAACCAAACAGAGTATCCAATTTTACATGTGAAGGAAATAATGGAAGAGACATGTCACCAAAAGGATATGGATGGCTTATAAGCACATGACAAATTTCTCAACATTTAGGCATTAAAGAAATACAAATTAAAATCATAATGAGACATGCTTACATATCTATTAGAATGGCTAAAATTATAAAGGCTAATTGTACTTCGTCTGAGCTAGATTGAGAAGCAACAAAAAATCTAAACTGTTGTTGGCATATATCATGATACAACCACTTTGGGAAATAGTCTGAACATTTTTTTAAATGCAAAATATGTTGCAGTTACACAAATAGCCATTTTACTTCTAGGCATTTAACCAAGAGAAACAAACCCTATGTTCATACAAGGACTTGTATATGAATTTCATAGCAGCTTTATTTTTAAGAATTGAAAACAATGGAAATGTTTATCAATGTCCATCAATAGAGCAAAGACAAATTATGATCTATTCATTAAAGAGATTACTATTCGGGGCGCCTGGGTGGCTCAGTGGGTTAAGCCGCTGCCTTAGGCTCAGGTCATGATCTCAGGGTCCTGGGATTGAGTCCCGCATCGGACTCTCTGCTCAGCAGGGAGCCTGCTTCCTCCTCTCTCTCTCCATTGAGAAACCGTAAAGATGGAGAAGGGATTTGCAAATTATATATCTGATAATGGACATCTATTCTGATTATTAGAAAATGAATAAAAATAAAAAACCTTACTAATAACCAAACAGAGTATCCAATTTTACATGTGAAGGAAATAATGGAAGAGACATGTCACCAAAAGGATATGGATGATCTATTCATTAAAGAGATTACTATTCAACATCAAAATGAACTATTAACAGTTGGAGATTCTCAAAATAATGATGCTGAGA
This sequence comes from Mustela nivalis, assembly GCF_964662115.1. Lineage (NCBI taxonomy): Eukaryota > Metazoa > Chordata > Mammalia > Carnivora > Mustelidae > Mustela > Mustela nivalis. The sequence goes on along the minus strand of NW_028135770.1, from coordinate 58,587 downwards.
AAAGAAAAGCCAGGCAACGAATAATATATACTGTGTGATTCCATGACTATAAAAAATCTAGAAAATACAAATTTATATATAGTCACAGTCACCAAATATATTGGTGAGATTTTAGTGCCTTCTTCTGTGCTCCCATAGCTTCCTTTCACCATGTGAAAATATGAACTCTTTTTCTTTATTCTGTCTTACTACAATGAGAATCCTTGAAATTTTATGGACATTTGAACTCTCAGTTATTAGCAGAAATTCTATCACACAGTAAGTTTCCAAATATAAAAGCCAGAGTTTTACAATGACTTCTAAGCTTTTACATGATCTAGCCACTCATTTAACCTCTGTGACCTCTTTCCCTGCTACTCTTCAGTCACTCACAGTGGCCTCCTTGCTATTCCTCAGATATGCCAGGCATGATCCAACCTTATGGCCTTCAAGATAGCCAATTCCTTTGTCTGGAGTGACCTTATTGCTGATAGTTCTGGGCAAATTCATCACCTTTCCATACCTTTGTTCAATTGTCAGCTTCATTGTAACTACCCTGATCTTCCTATTAAAAATTTTAACTCCCCATCCCCTGCCTAGCAACCTTGATTTTTCTCACCCTGATCGAATTTTTCTTTTTCCCCATTATACTCATCAATTTTGAATGCACTATGCAATTTTTATTAAGGTTTATAGCTTTTAATTGTCTCACCCATGAAAATAAAAGTTCTACAAAGCCAAGTATTTCATTTACCAGTGTAGTCTGAAGTAATTAATATCTGCCATATAATAGGTTCAATAGACAATTGGTAAATTTCAGAATAAATTAATGTTGAGAGTATACTGAATTTCATAAGTCATTTCAATAATTTTTTTTCCAAAATATAAACTATGTAAAACATACCTTAAATTTACTTTCAAAATATTTTATAGCATATAATGGACAATATACATAAGCCTTAAAGAAACAATCATATAAATAACCATTTCATACCTACTTAAAAACTGCATAATACCGCACTCCTAGATCCTCTCTGAACGTTCTAAATTAACCCTTCAAAGGAAATACATTTTTAAAAATAACAGATTTTTTGTCATAATAATTTAATAAAATAAAAGTTTCATTCATCTATGTAGATCATAATAAATGTTTTTAATAAGCATGAAATTATAACTCTGAAGTGTGCTAAAATGAAACCACCTGCGAAGGGGGAGAGAACAAAAATAAACATCATTTTTCCAAATAAGAGGAATTTATTACTTTTGAATCCAAGCATGTGGATTTGTTCCAACTGGCAATAAAGGAATATGGAAACACAAACCATAGAAAGTCATGTTTTAGATTTCTAAAAGACTTCGAAGTGAAGAGTATACATTTTTTAAATGTTACATAATGCTACATAATGACAAGATGACAGGTTGTGACAAATAGCATTTTAAAAGCTCTACTCATAATGGAACGGAAGGTGTCATTTCCCTATAATTTTATATATATCATTAATTTACTATATCTGGATACAACATATTAACAAACAGATGTTCATCAAAGACTAAATCATTTTTAATGGAACATAATAATTTGAACCTACATGTATTAATCATTTTTTTCGATCTAACATTTATAGTCTCGCTAAACATTTTATCAGTTGTCGACAAAATTAAAAAAAAATAGGATAAAAAGTCGTGTTTGGAAAAGTAGATTTTTTTTCAAATTTGCATTTAAATGAAAATATTTGCTGATATTTTTAAAACTTTAAATGTAATTTTATATATATCTGACCTATCAGATGATATAAAATTTTTGGAGAAAATATGACATATTTTTTGATCTTGGTTGAAGGTATTAATAAAGAGCAACTTTTTGTATTATTTGTATTGTGATATCTTAGTTAATAAACATGAATAACTGGTATAAAATATGTTTTTTAAAAAATTTTATTTATTTACTTGACAGAGATCACAGGAAGGCGGAGAGGCAGCCAGAGAGAGAGGAATGGAAGCAGGCTCCCTGCTGAGAAGAGAGCCCACTGTGGCACTCAATCCCAGGAACCTGGAATCATGACCTGAGCCGAAGGCAGAGATTTTATCCCACTGAGCCACCCAGGCGCCCTAAAATATGTTTTTATATATATATATAGAATTATAGTTCTTGCCAAAATATGGAACTAGCTGGAACTGAATGCCTCCTTCAAAGTCAGCTCTGGAGAAATTATGCAAGTGTAATATGGAACTATTTCAGATATTAACCAAAAACAAAGAAATGATGATAAATTCCTTAAAAGACTCAAAGTTGCTCTTGACTGGTATGTTTCAAGCTCTATTCCTGGTTTGAAGACAGGTTTTAACAGGCCTGTCACTGTAGAAATCAGCTGGATGTTTAGAGGCTATCAGAACTGTACAAAAACCTTGAAGGGGTAAAGACTTGAAAATTCTTTAGAGAGATTAGCTCCCTAAGGCATTATTCCTCCACACGTTTTCCTCCAATCAATTAAGACTGATGGATGAGGTGCACCTGAGTGGCTCTCTCATCACGTGGGTGGTGGGTTAAGCCTCTGCCTTCATCTCAAGTCATGGTCTCTGGGTCCTGGGATCCAGCCCCACATCGGGCTCTGCTCAAAAGGAAGCCTGCTTCCCTCCCTGCTTGCCTGCATCTCTGCTTACTTGTGATCTCTCCCTCTCTTTATCTCTCTCTGTGTCCAATAAATAAATAAAATCTTTTAAAAAAAGGCTGATGGATGATAAATTATGAAAACTGCTCCCTCCAAATGATGTTTCTTCATAAGGATTTAAGAATTTAAAATTGTAAGAATTTAAAATTGAAACTTGATCGTAGGATTTATCTTATAGAATAACATCAAGTGAAGGCAGTTATTATTAGTTTTGAAGTATTTGTGATTCTGAATTCTTGGCCTCATTAGTAAATTTATTTTTAAATTCTCCCATGGAGTGGTGATTGGCCTTCAGTCTTTCATTGATGTACATCATTGGGTCAAATGAGATGTGTGTGCCCAGAACTATATATAATCTTCTTTGTATTTCACTGGAGATGGCATTTCTGAGTTTTGTTCAATTGAATTTGGACAGCTGTTTTAATAGTCACTTCTAGAGTTGGCCCTGGAGAATATCTTCCTTTTTTTCTCTTCCCGATTCTCTGAAAAACCCTGACTAATTCACATTATCACAGTAATATCACAATTCAAGTTTTTCCAAACACTATAGCTGCAAAATAGAAGGAAGCTACTCAGAATGTAATACTATTGTGAATGATTGAGAAAGAAAACATTATTATAATTAAGCTACCAGGTTTCAATGTATTTTATTGTTGCTTAGAAAATCCTAGCATACCCAGACTTTACAGAGATTTGATGATCCGAAGAGGAGCTGAACTCATGGACCAAAATAACTATGCATATAAAAAGTACAATTACTTACCTAAAAAAGATGATGTGGTTAACTTTATATGGCAATCCAAGTGTTATTGGAACAGGAATTAAAAAAATAGCTTAGGGGCGCCTAGGTGGTGCAGTGGATTAAGCCACTGCCTTCAGCTCAGGTCATGATCTCAGGGTCCTGGGATCAAGTCCTGCATCAGGCTCTCTGCTCAGCAGGGAGTCAGCTTCCCTCTCTCTCTCTCTCTGCCTGCCCTCCTTGTGATCTCTCTCTGTCAAATAAATAAATAAAGAAAATCTTAAAAAAAATGGAATGACTGTACTTTTAAAAAATAGCTTGAAAGGGGCGCCTGGGTGGCTCAGTGGGTTAAGCTGCTGCCTTCGGTTCAGGTCCTGATCTCAGGGTCCTGGAATCAAGCCCCACATCGGGCTTTCTGCTCAGCAGGTAGCCTGCTTCCCTTCCTCTCTCTCTGCTCGCCTCTCTGCCTACTTGTGATCTCTCACTGTCAAATAAATAAGTAAAATATTTTTAAAAATAGCTTAAAAGTATATGATAAAATAATGATATACATATACAAAGAAAAGATACTATACTGTGAATATAAATTAAGTGAAAATTGTTGAAATAAAGAATACAATAAATGGAGACTAAGATGAATATAGCTGTAAAATGAATAAATGAGTTGGGAAAAACAAACAAACAAATTAATGACTTCTGCCCAAATGCAGCAGAAAAGAAAAAAAAATAAAGAAAATATTTAAATAAGTACTGAGATAAATTTTGGAGAATTAAAGAAAGATAAAAATTACCAGACTTAAAATGATGCCAAACATGAGAAATCAGAAACAAAACAAAACACACACAAAACCAATCATATACATTATGGTGAGTTTTAAGAATATCAAAAATATAGAAGAGCATAAATGATGCCCAAGAGAAGAACAGATCACCTAAAATGTACAAGAATAATACTGACAGCAGAATTCTCAATAGTAATAGCATATAAAGAAGACAGCTGGGGGTTTGTATAGATGGAAAAGATATTTGAAACTAGATATTATACATCAAGCCAAATTATTGATTAAATTTGAGAGCACAGTAAAAATACAATGAAGCATGTTAGGTCTTAGAACATTTATCACACAGAGACACACATTTTAGAAAACTTCCTTGGAGGACAGCTCAATTTAGATAGAGAAAACAGAATTATGTACTCAAAGGCACATTTTGAAGGAAGGATTGAATATAGTCTGCACTGCAAATATTCTTTAATCGTATGTTCTGAATTTCCTAAATTTAAGAAGTATTTGTTCAAATATTTATCTTTAAATAAACCCTAGGAGACTTTTTCTTGGATTCTGGAAAATCAAATTCTACTAAAATTTGGATACAAATCTTTTTACCACTGATGGAAATTTTGATAGCCCTTAACAGTGGAATGCCTAATGTATTGTTACAGCAATTGTCATTTGCCAATACATGGGTGATGTGTGTGTGTTGTGTGTGTTTATTATTATTTTTGATGGTTTTACTCTTCTATGAGATTTTTAAGTAGACATAATTTTAATAAATTATGATTTGTTGAAATTTATCTGAGGTTATATATAATAAAATGAAATTTGTGTGAACTAAAGAAGTGCGTCTCCATTTTTTTGTTTTAAGAGTAGACTGGTCTTTAAAAATTGTCCAAAGAAGTACATTATATTCATTATTAAATTTGATAATATACAATAAAGTATTTATGGGCATATGGAACCATATCAAATTCTACTATTAATTCATATTAATAATTACCATAAGAGGAAAAAGGGATATTTTTCAAAATGAAAATTAGCGTATTTTTCAGAATATGATATAGTGTTATTCACTGAACAGAGGGAACAAATGTCAAAGTTTAACACAGTTTACAGAATGTTTTAACATAAATTGAAATTTAAATCTGACCCAATTTCACAGTTTTAAGTAAAATGGTAGCACTTATAGTTGGGGATGCCCAGCTTGCTCAGGGCGGAACACCGCCCCTTCACAGAAGCTGGGCAGCGGGGGATACCTCGCTTGCTCATGGCGGAATGCAGCCCCCTCACAGAAGCTGCGCTGGCTGGAAGCCCGGCCAGCCCAGGGCGGAATGCCGCCTGCTTCAGGAAAGCAGAGCACCCGGGAACGACAGGTTAGCTCAGGGTGGAATGAAAACCGCCTGCCTCCCTTATCCGCCATAGAGCCTTTCTCTTCCCAGAAGTGCCTGTTGCTAGTTAGAAGAGTTCTTTCAATGTGCTTGTTTAACTATAAACTTTATCCTCCTTCTTGCTTGTCAGCAAGATGGGATTAACATTTGACCTTCCTCAATCCTTCTTTGGCTATTGTTTTCTATCCAATAAAAGTGAGACTGTCGAGTTGCTCTTGGCAGACGTCCTTTTCGACTGTTGTCCCCTGCTCCCAGTCTTTTCCAGCTGACTGGTTCGTGCCTAATTCTTCTCTCGTCGCCATCTGGAAGCGGCACCCAAGCTTTCTTGGGCTTCCTGTTTTTGGTGTTCTGTTCCACTCATCTCTGCCACCGCCCCCAGGTCCTCAAAATGGTTTTCTATGGTATCTTCCAGAAAACTTCTGATGTCCTCTTCAGTATGTAGGCTACATCAGTAGGGAATAGCGTTAAAACCTCTTCTGTTCCATGTGGATATTCACGTCGTTGAGCACCGCTTGGTCAAAGTCTGCCCTTTTCTGTTGGTCTGTTTTCTCTGGTCACTTCAGGAGTCCTTTTGTAAGAAATCCTATCCCATCAGATGCTCCTCTCACTCTCTTTCTCCCTTACTCTTGCTCTGGCTTCTTTCTTCAGATTTGCCGGGGAATGACGAGTCCTTTTCATTCCTATGAAGATAGAAGAATTGGCTAATCCACAGATACCATTTTTAGTGATATACAAGTGTATATATAATAACTGATATGGAGATGTACATGTGCACCTACATATATATTCTTTAATCTATAAAGTATGGAGGTTGGATTAAGTCTGAAGTCTCTCATACCGCTTGATAACCTGTGACTCTTTGATCAATAACTTCCATTTTCCCACAGGTCAGAGAAATGGGAAAAAATGCACATATGAACATATGTAGCACGTTAAAAAATGATCACAAATCCTATGACTCCCCATTCCCTTTGATTCACATGGGCTATGTGACTGTGTTAAACAGTGAAATAAACGTGTCAGTTTCAGGCCCAAGTCCAAAAGGAACCCCTCTCTTGGAACATTTGCTATTGGAGCTCTGAGTGGACAGGAAATAAGTCCAACAACCTTGTTACAAAGACTGCACGGAAGTGGAGGGCCATCTGAGCCTCGTCTCACAACTGTACCCATCAAAGTGACAGGCATGTGCATAAAGTCATCCTGAATCCTCTAGACCAAGCAGCCGCCTGCTGAAGGCCACCACCCACTGACCTCAGTTAATGCCGTATTAAGCATAAAAATTGCCCCATGAGATCCTGCCCCAATTTCTGACCCCCAAAACATATGTAATATGACAAAAGGGTTGTTTTAAGCCCCCAAATTTTGAAGTCATTACATAACTAATTGGGTAACATGGCAAATACGTATCCAAACTAATGGAAATCAAGGAATATGTTTAAAGGCACCAAGTTATCTTAAAAAGTTCTCTGAACACACAGAAAAACAGAAAAAGACCCATAACTACAGAGAACAAATTGATCGTTTCCAAAGAGGAGGCAGCGGGTGGACAGGCAAAATGCGTGAAATACAGTGGGAGATAACAGGCTTCCAGTTACAAAATTAATAAGTTGCAGGACGAAAGGCACAGCATAGGGAATATGGTTGGTGGTACAGTACGGCGAGCACAGCATAACATACAGACTTGTCAAATCTTGTTGTTTTATATCTGAAACGAATGCAACATTGTGGGTCAGCTATAATTCAATTAAAAAATCAAAGGAAGTTTAAAAAAATTAAGAGTGAGCTCTGTTATCCAAATAGGACATACGAGATGGATTTCCCATCATACCATAAATTGAAAACGACTTCTCTTAATAGAACAATGCTTTCCTTAGTCTTAGTCCCTACTCCCTCCACAAAAACAAAACAAAACAAAACAAAACAAAAAAACAAAAAACAAAAAAACAACTACTTTTGAAAAACATCTTGGTATTTTGAAAATTATAACTGCAGTGAGTGATGAGAGTGAAAACAAACTGATAATCCACGTTTCCTCATTTCTTATCCCTTTTATGAAGATGAACAGTAAAATCATATGTAAGAATTAACCAGAGAGGTCCATTTTCCACTCACTATAATCAAGCTGGAATTCTCAACTATTATTTAGTATTAGTTGATTCTGGTGGCAAATGCAAATATGGTTTCACTTCTTGGGCACATGAGGAAGATTTGGTTGGTGAAACAGACATACCAGGTTGGCCCAGGCCTGCACTGCCAGGGTTCAGAAAATTGCAAGATACAACCTGACACTTAAAACTTCCCATCAACAACTACCGCTGCCCCCCCAACATCTTGTTTCTTCCCACAGACAGCTCATACTGAGACCTGTCCACTGTCAGGGTCAAGCTAAAGGGGGATGCCCACAAACTAGGTGGGAAATGAGAGGATGCAACTGCAGCTCTCTGGGGATGCCTAAGGCCACTGAATGCCCCGTCATGATTCTCCAGCACAGATGGGGGCAGCCTGCACCACGTGGGTGGAGCTCGAGGACACAGAAAGTACTGGAGTGGCAGTCAACAAACAAATGTGTTTGTGTAATATATAAACCCCCATAGGGTTGTCAATTGGTGGGATTCACTTTTTCTAACTGTTCACCCCATGACATACAACTTCAGGAAACCCAGAGCCCATGGATTATTGTTGAAGGGCACATTCGGACTCAATCAAAGTGTAACTAAGCGTAATCATACAAATAAATACAAATATCATTAAAAAATCAATACCACCTCAAACTTTCTTTTTCATTCCCAAATGAGCTTTTATGGGTTTTAATATCAATTAATGTGCTTATAGAACTGGTAAAAAAAAAAAACAGTCAATGATGAAATTTTAAAATTACCACTCTGCTTTCCCTAATTTCTGTTGATGTACTTTTATCTCACACAAAAATGAATTACTAAGGAATAAATCATACTTCACTGAACACGTTTCAGCTGAAATGATGCACCAAGATGTACAGCTTTGGTCAGGCTTATACTGTTGTTGTCAACATAGTATATGGGGTGTAAGAGCTACTGTCTTTTCCTTCTCCCATGAATATTAGTCCTAACAGATTCTTCACGTGGAAAGAAAACTTAGTCTAGAAGATACACTAATTCCTCTCCTCCCTGGTGAAAAATACTGTTAGAGGTATTAGTTTTAGATAGAGAAGCAAGTTCACTTTGGAAAAAAGCAGACACACACAAAACCCTGCAACATGACCTTTAATACAGTGATAAGGGTGAAAGTGTAAACTTCATTTGGAAACAGCACTCAAAATACTGTTTTGAAGGGCCTTTACAACAGCGGTATACTCTTTGAAAAGATTTTTCAGATCAACTGATTGAATCATATTTAATTTACCTAGGGACAATTAGATAAAATTTAAAATTCCAAACAAAAACTTTTAGGACACAAATAAAATTATATGTGCTTTTATTCCTGCAACTATCTCCAAAATCTAATATTCAATGGTTTAAATTGCTGCATTTCTCATTTGCAATGCAGATGAAGAGAGGAACACAGCAGACACATGTGAGATGAGGTGTGAGGCATAAAAGGGAGCACAGGAGGCAACTGACCAGCTGAATAGCGACTGCCCCAAAGATGACCATATCCTGAGCCCAAGAAGCTCTGAGTACTTTACCTTACCTGGCAAATGGGATTTAGCAAGCATGATTAAATTAAGGTGTGAGGGGGGAGAGATTATCCTGGATTACCTCGGTGGTCCCAATGTAATCATGAGGATCCATAAGGAGACAGGAGGATCAGAATCAGAAGGCAATGTGAAGTTGGAAACAGAGGGATAAAAGGTGGTGCAATGAAGGGCCACAAGTCAGGGAATGCAGGCAGCTTTAGAAGCAGGACAAGGCAAGAAAGTGGATTCTCCTCTAGAGCCTCCAGAAGGAACACAGGCTGCTAACACCCCGATTTTACCACACGGAGACTGATTTTTGAACTTCTGACCTCCAGAACTGCAAGATAATCAATTTGTGTTGTTTCAAGCCACTGAGAATTTGTCATTTGCTACAGTGGCACTAAAAACTACTAGAACTCACTGAGACATATTGAGTCTGTACAATGGCAGGGACCATTTCTAGGTAGGACTATCTTCAGGGTGTGGTAGTACTGGATCTGGAGAGTTGACTGCCAGCATCCTTCCTCCATCCACCTCCCTGAACCCCAGTGCACTGTGTGCCTCCTCCACTGCAGCCCAGGTGACTCACAGGAAGCTGGCCCCATCCACACTACAGGGAAGGGGTCTGTCATGGAAGCCAGTCATGTTCCTCCTGGGCCATTCACACAGCCAGCTGCACGACAGTCAGTGCCTTGTTACTGTTCTATGAGAGACAGTAACCTAGGTTGTCCCACACACACAAACGGGAAGGGCTTTACAGAAATATCTGGGTTGTCTCTGAATGTGAACAAGAAAAGCAGTGCCCCCACTGCGGGCAGCCATCACACAGTCAGCAGGGGGTGGAAGACAAACTGGCCAGAGGGAAATGGCACAGTAGGGAAAAATGGAGAAAATCATGGAGACAGTGTGAATAAAACACATTCTCCGCAAGCACTGCCATGAGCTGCTTCTTCATGAGATTGAAGGTTTTTTTTTTTTTTTTTTTTAATCTTTAAGACAGTTTGAGTTAGGATGAGACAACCATCCAAACTGATTCAGGAGGTCAGACTTTACGGAAACTAAGAAATCCAGATAATAAAATTAGATGACTCACATGTGTGAAAAGTTTCCTTTCCCACTAAGGGCGGGGGGAAAACTAGAACCTTGAATTTGTGGCTATTCCATTATTCTTGCTATTTTTCATCACTCAAATGTATTTTTCAAGAATGAGGAAATTATTCTCAATAAATACAGTGATGGTTCCCTGAAAATTTGTAACCAAGTAGGGAACAGTCAGAGTCTCTAAACAGATTGTTTTGAATTGACTTAACAATCACACAAAATAGACTGTAAAATTTATCAAAGAGTGGGGCTGAGTTTCTTATATATGATTTCATGCAAATTTTTGTCTACCTGATGATTTTTAGTTTTTGTCTACAGGGTGAGTGAATAAAGGTGTCTCAACATGGTCCAGAACTAATGGTGTTCCCTGGCTCACTATGAAATCCAGGGTCATTTCTGTTTCCTTTTCCATGAACTTCTCCTTCCTCTCATTTTGTCTGTTTTTCAATCGGACTGTTTGTCTTCTTCTCAATTTGTAGGCACGTCAGAGACATGAACTCCTTGAACAGCTGATGTTACAGATGCTTTTCACAGCCTGTTGCCCACATGCAGCTTTACTCTTTTTTGATATACAAATCTTTTTCAAATTTTTAAAATAAAGTGGCATGTCATTTCTTCTATGGCCTGTGGGTCTTATCTCTACCTAAGGTAGTCTACCACTTCCCAAATTTTTACATGCCCCTAGATTGTCTCCAAATTCTTTATCATTTTGTTTGTAGAGTTAGAACTTAAACCAATTTACAAGGTTAATCAATCTGACATCTGCTTACATATGTGATAGGAAGCAAGAGTTCTAAGAAAGAGAGTTCTTTCAGCTCTGAGGGATAGAGCTTAAAGTCAATATTCAATGATACTCTGTCTCATTTTCTAGAAGGAACTGGTGGTTTCTGTTTGGAACTCTGACAATTTTTTTCTTAGTCCCTGAAAGTCAAATAGGTTTACGTCTGTTTTGGTTTGAGTCTGTTCAGCTAATTCTCCCTGGGACTTGAAGGCTTTATGAACTGAAGGCATGACTGTTTTTCAGTTCAAGTAAATGCTGCATTAGTTCAGTTATAACTTCTGTTATTTTCTCCTTTTGTCCTCAGGGTACTTGCAAGGTAGATTTGGACCTGACCTCAGATCTTACTTATTCGTTTCTCATTTCCATCTCTTTGAAATTTTCCTCAGTGTTCTGGGATATTCCTTTGGAAAATCAATTTTGTGGGGCACCTGGGTGGCTCAGTGGGTTAAGCCACTGCCTTCAGCTCAGGTCATGATCTCAGGGTCCTGGGATCGAGTCCTGCATTGGGCTCACTGCTCGGTGGGGAGCCTGCTTCCTCCTCTCTCTCTGCTTGCCTTTCTGCCTACTTGGGATCTCTCTCTGCCAAATAAATAAAATCTTTAAAAAAATCAATTTTGTTCTCAGCAGTGATCATTACTGTTTACAGGGTTCCTATTACATGTTACAACTAGTGAATTTAAGTTTCAAATCTTTCTTGTATTTTTATGTTTTAAAAGATTTATAAAATTTATTTGACACAGAGAGACAGAGAGAAAGTGAGCACAGACAGGGAGAGTGGCAGAGGGAAAGGGAGAGGGAGAAGCAGACTCCTCACTTAGCAGGGACTCCCCACCCCCCACCACAGGGTTTGATCTCTGGCAGACATTTAACCAACTGAGCCATCCACGCACCCCAAAGCTCCCTTTCAAAATCTTAGTAAGTATTTTGCTGCTCTTTACTGTAACTGTATCCCCCTCAGACTTCTTGACAATAAGTTTGTCTAGCTCTGTAGTCAGTTCTTAATCAATGAGGACACGGGCTCTGGACCTCAGTTTGGTGCTCCTCCACCAAGATGCTACCTGCCACTCAGGTGTGTGAACTCTTGCAGCTCAGGCCTAGTCACACTTTGGGGAACTCTGGGGCATCAGCGAAGCTACTCTAAGGGGACCATGCTTTGTGCATAAAAGCAGGCCCCTGCCATGAAGCAGCCCCTCTCAAACCTCCCCAAGTTGTCCTTCCTTACACAGCACAAAGTCTCTAAGAAACTCAACCTGCTGGGAAAGCCCATTTCTCTATGACCAAGGACCACAAGAGAGGGAAGGTATACCATAGGCCCCACACAGAAAGAGGTCTTCACTGAAAGCCTTCTAAAGAGAGTCTGCCTTTTCTTCCAGGCATTCCATCATGGCACCTCAAAATCCTGAGATCTCTTCCACTGCTCTCTCTGAGATGCCAAGAGGCACTTGGCAGTCAAATAGGTCCTTCCCACAGCCCACCTACATGATTATTGAGGGCCTGCCTGGTGCTGGGGATGGGTGAAGGCAACACAGGCCCCTGGTCTTATGCTCTGATGTCACTGGCTCTTGAGCAAAGGAAGGAAAATGAGAGGGTCCAGGAGACTGCACACAACATCATGTTTTCAGAACATCTCCCTGGCCCCCAAGATCACCTTGTCATGGCAATGTCAGCAGGGCATGGCAAGTGCTATCTCAGAAGTCCCTCTGACGCCTCAGCAACAGAGAGAGAGCCCACCCATAAACATAATCCCTAGAACCAGCATCCTTTAGGAACCAAAACCCCTATGAGTCAATTACTTTGGTATGTGTTAGTATATTTTTACCTATGTAAAATATAATAAAAAGAGGAATGACATACCTGTATGATTTGGGGCAGTACAGCAACTCGATTTTGAGTGTTTTGGATTATAGCTAGATACTTTTTTCCAAAAAGAAATTTATAATCCATTTAATAAAAACAATGTGAATTGCCATGTATGGAATTTTTATACTATAAATATTTTCATTGTCTTGAGTTGGAGTAATGTACATACACTGGTGCTGGTCTCAAATGGGGGATGTCTGGAAGGAAACAGAATACATGATTAGGGGAGTGAGTGTAAGCCACCACCCTAAACAGTTCAATTTCTCACAAACATATACCTCAGCTCTATATTTGATTGGATGAATATCAACTAAAACTTTAAAATTAAAGTACCAGAAATTATTAGGGATGACATTTTTTGGTAGACTTGTTTCTGATTCTGCCTTGTGACCTGACAAAGGTGGGATGGTGACTCCTGTTACTGCTTGCTTATTATAGCTATGGCATACAGCTTTGGAAGTACTAAGTACTAAGCCACTAGAAAATTTGAGAAAGGATAAGCAATTCTAATAGTAAGGATATTTTCACATACATTATAACTAATTTAATATTTTAGGACTGAAACAAATATAGAAGAATGTACAGACATTCTTCATCATTTCAGGTACTTTAACATCCAATACTACCCTAATCAAATCCATGAGACTTTAGTTTTATAGCCTTTTCCTTGTAGATGAATCTGAAGAATAGAATCAGTATAAACTACTTTATGTCTGAAAAAATTCATCTTTGAATTTTGACTTGACCAGCTCCACAGAATTAATAACAAGTCCCTTTCTTGGTGCAGCCACATTGGGAAACAGTGTGGAAATTCCTCAAAAAAATTAAAATGGAGCTGCCCTATGACCCTGCAACTGCACTCGGTATATACCAAGAAGATACAGATGTAGTGAAAAGAAGGGCCATCTGTACACCAATGTTCATAGCAGCAATGGCCAAAGTCACTAAAGTGTGGAAATAACCAAGATGCCCTTCAATGGATGAATGGATAAAGATGTGGTCCATATACAATATGGATTATTATGCCTCCATCAGAAAGAATGAATACCCAACTTTTGTATCAACATGAACTGGTCTGGAAGAGATTATGCTGAGTGAAATAAGTCAAGCAGAGTCAATTATCATATGGTTTCTTACTTCTGGAGCATAAGGAATAACACAGACGACATTGGGAGATGGAGGGGAGAAGTGAGTTGAGGGAGATTGGTGGGGGAGACAAACCATGAGAGACTGTGGACTCTGAGAAGCAAACTGAGGGCTTTAGAAGGGAGGCAGGTAGGGGGTTGGGTGAGCCTGGTGATGGGTATTATGGAGGGCACATATTGCATGAAGCACTGGGTGTGGTGCATAAACAATGAATTCTGGAACACTGAAAAGAAATAGAATAATAAAAAAAAGTCCCTTTCTCCTTTAAATTTCATAATCAATACAAAAAGTTACATGGTATTGGACTTGAGCTACTACTTGCTGTATGTCCAGCTCTCTTACTTTCTTTTTTTTTTATTATTTTCAGCATAACAGTATTCATTGTTTTTGTACCACACCCAGTGCTCCATGCAATCCATGCCCTCTATATTACCCACCACCTGGTACCCCGACCTCCCACCTTTTATATACCTGGAGGCACTTGCATGAGGCAGACAAGTTCTCAATAAAGAACTTTAATTCAATATATTAAAGTATACTATGTTTTCCACAGTGAATATAGACTATTTATCAAATCAGAATCAAGTTCTGAAAAAAATACCCATATACAGATAGCTAACAAATACACAGCCCGGTACCTCTAAAGGTTAGTACTTCTACATATTTCAAAAGGCATCAAGTTTTTGCTGCTTTCCCCTGATCCAAGCATGCACATTTGTGTGTATGTAAGTAAACACCCAAAGACAACTGAATTAGTAGTCCACATTCACCACATGGATTAATGCCTGTTGTGATCTCTTTCCCTCCCAAATTGTTTCTGATTATTCACTTTAACTAATTTTGCCTGCTTTCCAATAATAGGGAGAAGAAAATTTGCTTCCCCACCCCAGCACCAATTAAAGGGATACTTATGTCCTGTGAGCCTTCATTTTTCATAGGGGAAAACAAACAAACAAACAAACAAAAACCCAAAAAACCCTGAGCAGTGAAACTAGAAATTCCCTCATGTTTCCTTCCTTTCTGGAGCTTACTGCCCTTAGGTTGCACAGTTGCCCAAATATTGGCCCCTCCATAAGAAGCTGTAAGTAGCACGTAGTGGATGAAAGATCCAGGATATAAGGAAGGGCTACTCTGGGCAGTTGCATGGCCTGGGATGGTCTGCCTCACCACTGGGCAAGGTCTGGGGCCTGGGGTCACCGTACCTCAACACCGTTAAGAGAAGACTTCAACGAGAATGTTTATTTCAACATCTTTGCATGAGAAAAAAAACACTGCCTTCAATAAACAGTTTCAATTAAAAATTAAAATTTTAAAACTTAATTTTAAATATACTTATACCAAGAAGAATCATGACACATGTTGAATTATTTTAGGAGCCACAGTTTTCCTGAGGTACAAATAAATAGTTTGTACAAATAGGTAAAATCATTTATTAGGAAACTTTAAACCTCTTACAATAAAGTTACCATTAAATATAAGAATAAAGTGACTATTTTGCTTAAAAATAAACAAAGGTCACTTTGAAAGAGAATGGCAGCTTCCCTGTGGACATCCTCTATACCCAGCCCAATCAGTTCTTACCAAGTACAAGTTTGTAGATTTTGCTAACATGGTAAATGATGGAAATAAATGAGGAAGACAATATTTTCAAAACAGTGTAAAAAGAACTTTAAAACAAGTATCTTGATTCTCCTTATTCTTCCACTCTAATTTGTAGCCTTTGGATAATATGTGGGAAAGAACATATATACATTTAAATTTTAACTTAAATGTCTACTGAAATAAAATGCTATCTTATTAAAATTCCTATCCGAAATTAAAAAAAAAGTCATGGTGACAAATAATGTTGACAATCCTGTAATGTAATCCTATCTTAAAACTCAAATTATGCTAAGAATGAATATTTCAAAACTAAATGGTTCACTTTGTTAAAAATATTCTTACTGAGTATTAAAAAAATCACCCAATGGTATCATGTTTTTAAACTCATTCTACTCATCATGCCTGTATTTTATCCTACCAGTTCTCTCTAATGACTTAGCATTCTCTCTTGTCTGCTCTCCTCTCTCATTTCCTTTCACCAGCACCAAAAACACAAAGACTCCAAAGTCCTGAGAGCAGACTGGAGTATCCCTTTGCCTTCTAGAAGCTGTGCCTTTTGACCCTACTGGTCCATTCCACCTGCCCAATAGGCAAGATTGCCCAATAGGACAGTGCAGTCAGGAAGGGAGGCAAGGATAGAATCTTGAGGGATAGCAGAGAGAAAGAATCACCTTAAGAAAACTGGCAAGAATTCCTATCTTACATTGAGGTCTTCCATCCATTTTGAGTTTAATATTTTGTTCTAATAACACAACTCTGGGTGGGCTCCGAGATGGCTCCTCAGAGGGGACACATCACCAGGAAGACCACACCATGATTAGAATTTAGAATCTTCGGCACCCCCACCCCAACCCCTACATTCCCCCAGAGAGGGGAGGGGGCTAAAAGCAGAGCACATCTATGTAAGGAATCCTCCATAAAAATCCTCATAGCAGGGACGCCTGGGTGGCTCAGTTGGTTAAGCAGCTGCCTTCGGCTCAGGTCATGATCCCAGCGTCCTGGGATCGAGTCCCACATCGGGCTCCTTGCTCAGCAGGGAGCCTGCTTCTCCCTCTGCCTCTGCCTGCCATTCTGTCTGCCTGTGCTCGCTCTCTCCCCCTCTCTCTCTTTGATAAATAAATAAAATCTTTTAAAAAAAATCCTCATAGCAGGGGTTTCAGGAAACTTCCAGGTAAGTCAACATATCCAGGTACCAGGAGGGGGATAAAACCCAGCTCCACAGGAATAGACATTCCTGTGCTTGGGACCCTCCCAGACTGTGCCCTTTGTGTCTCTGCATCTGACTGTTCATCTGTATCCTTTATCATATCTTTCATAAATTGCAAATGAAAACAAATGTTTCCCAGAGTTCTGCGAGCCACTCAGTTGAACCAGAGGAGGAGTTGAAGGAACCTCTGATTTGTAGCCAAGTTGTAGAGAAGTTGTGGGTAACCTGGGCTCCTCCTACTTATGACTGGCACCTGAATGTGATGGAACAGTCTCACGGGACTGAGCCCTTAACCTGTGGGATCAGATGCCATATCAAGGCAGACAGTGTCAAAGCTGAGTAAAACTACAGGACACCCAGCTGGTGTTGCAGAGTTGCCTGGTGAGGGAAAAATCCACAGCCTCAGCCACAGTGTTAGAAGTAAAGTGTTCTGTGTGAATATGGTAATATAAAAGCCGATGGGAGAACTGAAATGTTTGCTTGACATACACTCTCACACAAAATATTATGTATGCCAGGTCTTTGCTGATGTGATATAGCACATATTCAAGTTCTAGTGAAATATCATAAAGAGTCAACTCAAAAAACAAACAAACAAACAAACAAGCAAACATACAAAATATGGATGAGCTGGGAGAAAATAAGCAATGTTTCCTCTTTCCTATCAAGAGAAAGACCATTCCTGAATTATCCAAGATTTTGCTTTTACCTGAATAACCATACAGTTCAATAGGACTTGAAGGAAAAAGCATGTTTGGTCCTCAGCGATCCTTTCCCCTGATATGGCCGGCAAGAGTGGAGTGATTCTTGTGGATATATCTTTGCTCCAGAGTGGGGAAAAAAAGGAGTTCTTTCACCAACGTTCAAAGGGTTTTTAAAAAATGGCCTTCATTAAAATACATCTGCCCCTCCTTTGGAACCTGCTCACGCTACACTCCAGGCCAGCGAGCATCAAGGGGTTGGAAATACGGTACAAACTCCCATGAAGCCACCTCTCCCTCTAAACTATTCTTCTCTCTGCCAAATTCTGCTTCGGTCAGCCTAAGGATCAAATACCTGTCTTTGGGCAATAAAGTGATGTGCATTAATCAATCAATGGCCCTAACTGGCAAGTTCCTTAAAAACTCATGGGACACAGATGGTTGCCATGACTTTCCCAGGAAGCAGCTACTGTCTTTCCATGAATGAGGCATGAAAATACAGGGCTGGGTGAGCAGATGAATGTCCACTCGTGAGACAATCATGCTGAGGACAATAAACAGTAGTTTTGGATGGCAGATTTAAATTTCATTCACAGCCAAGTAAACACTCCAGATACATGATGTGTCTCCACTTCCTGTTGTTTCCAACATCTGAGTCCTCCCTTCCATTCCTGTTTCCACCACTTCAGTAAATGTCTCCCATCCTCATTGCATATAAAAAAGGCTCTGATTCTTTCTATTCTAATGTCTGTAAGACATTACTGTGAACAAGAGCAGGGGATAATTCCTCCTCCAAACCCATCTATGAAATAAAGGGTTCTATTCAGGATCATGACAAGCTGAGGAATCCCTCAAGAGAACTTCCAGAGTCATTTCAACCTGTAAGGCTGGCTAAAATGTTCCTCACCATCCGCCACACCAGGGCTAGGACTGATGAGTGTCTCCACCATGCAGGTCCCTCTGGATGACATGATCGCTGGGAAACCAGGCACGAGGCAAGCAAAAATCAGCACCTGCTCTTCTGCAAAGTTTGTCTGAAGTGCTTGAAGGCAGAGAAGAAACAGATTGACTCCTTCAGATCTTACCTAAAAACAAAATTAAAGGTGACAAAATTAAACACATGTTTATGCAGAGATGCACTGCAATGCAGATTCAGTTCTGAGAAAGAAAAACTAGAAGTTAAAGGTACCGTTAAACTCCTGCACCAAGTTCTTAGTGACAAGAAATCAGGCGTGCTGCAAGAAGCCCAAGGGTGAAGAGTTGGGGTCTGGAGCCACAGTGCCTGGTTCCAATGCAGGCTCTGCTTTTTGCTTTTTGCTTGCTTAGCTGTGGCCAGTGGAGAACCACCAGACTTCTCCCTTTGCATCAGTCTCTACCTCTGAAAAATAAGGATGATAAAAGAATTTACCACAAAGTGTTTGCACAGGGATAAGTGACTTACAACAGTGCCTGTATCATCAACTGTCATTTAATCACAAAAATAATGCAAAGACAATCATCCTCCAAATTTACAGTGTGCTTTGAATAGGGTTTTTTCTATAATATGCTTATGTATCATGGAAAGTTCTTGAAAAATCTCAGAGCTAAATAAGACCTTAAAGACCTGGCTCAGTTATTTGACTTTGAAGCCCATTCATCAGGCATTTCTACACCAGCCCTCCTTTTTTTTGCCCGTGCAGGTAGCTACCTTGAGGGCTGCCGCCAAATCATCACTTCCACAAAGAACCATTCAGAAATTTCTGGAACTCATATCATTGCTGGACTTCTGGCATAAGTCCATTGTTCCTGGTGGATGCTTCCAGTAGTAGGAAATGGAACATGCTCAATGAGGGCAGGGGGTTGTGTTTGACTTGCCCACTGCCATATCTCCAGCACCTAGAAAGGTGCCTGAAACACATAGCTGGCATCCAGTAAATGTGTGCAATAAATGAGTGAACTAGACAAAAATAGATATGCACTGGTAGATGTGGCCTGTGGAGTACAGCTTCAAAAGCAGGAGAGTATTGAGAGTCCTACATGGTAGGTTGCATAGCACTGAGTTAAAGAAAATGGGTCCTACAATCAGACCAAAGGTTAAACCTCGAAAGTTGTGCGATCTTGGACAAGTCACCTACAAGAACAAAGACCCCTGTCTTCTATTGATAACAGCTGCGAAGAGAGAATCCATTTCAGAATGAAAGGGGACACAGGACGGCTGTGTACGACACTTATATTGTGGTCAAGATGGCAGTGTAAATTCACTTCATGGGGTCCCACACCATCATCCCTCACTACCATTTGAAATACATGGTAATAAGAGATGAAATATATATATGTATATATATTTTTTCAGTGTAACAGTATTAGTTGTTTTTGCACCACACCCAGTGCTTCATGCAATCCATGCCCTCTCTAATACCCACCACCTGGTTCCCCCAACCACCCACCCCCTACCCCTTCAAAACCCTCAGATTATTTTTCAGAGTTCATAGTCTGTCATGGTTCACCTCCCCTTCCAGTTTCCCTCAACTCCCTTCTCTCCATCTCCCCTTGTCCACCATGCTATTTGTAATGCTCCACAAATAAGTGAAACCATATGATAATTGACTCTCTCTGCTTGACTTTTTTCACTCAACATAATCTCTTCCTGGAAGAGATTATATATATATTTTTAAAAGATTTATTTACTTACTTAATTATTTGACAGAGAGAGATCAAATGTAGGCAGAGAGGCAGAGAGAGAGCGGAGGAGGAAGAGGGCTCCCTGCTGATGCAGGACTCAATCCCAGGACCCTGAGATCATAAACTGAGCTGAAGAAACAGGCTTAACCCACCCACTTAGCCACCCAGGTGCCCCTAGATTAAACACATATATTTTTTAAAGATTTTATTTATTTATTTGGCAGACAGAGATCACAAACAGGCAGAGAGGCAGGCAGAGAGAGAGGAAGGGAAGCAGGCTCCCTGCTGAACAAATAGCCTGATGTGGGGCTCAATCCCAGGACCCTGGGATCATGCCTTCAAGCCGAGTCAAAGGCAGAGGCTTTAACCCACTGAGCCACCCAGGCACCCCTAGATTAAGTATAATTTTTTTTAAGAGAAGAGAAAAGTTAGCAAGTGAACCTCAGTGAAAAACAAAACAAAACAAACAAAACCCAAAACTGACAAACATCTCCATGAAGCAGCAACCGCAGAAATTCTCAGTGATGCACAGATGTGTAGCGACAGGAAAAGATGTCTGGAGGCTGACTTCAAGGAGGACAAGTCGCTCCCACTGGAGATAAAGGCAGACAGAAAGGCCTGCTCGCTTGCTGCCTGAAGCCACAACTTCAACTGGGCTGCGGACTTGATTGCACACCACTTGCTTCACCACAACACTGTGAGGTTTCCAGTAGCTCATTACATCTAAACACTACTGCCTCCTTTAACAAGGTTTCCCTTCCAGATTGCCCCTGACTTACAGGGATAGGCAGTAGGTGTCCCTCCACGTGCTCCTTCCAAATTCTCTCCTCTCTCTGCTTTCTTCTGATCCACTTTTTATTTATGGGCTAGCTTTACAGGATATCCCTTCTGTGATTAAACAGGTCTTAATAATTCTACCTTTTGTAAAGGAAGCCTTCCCCAATTATTTAGATGTTGATAAATATTTACCTCTGAATCTCCATAAATCATCACTTTATATGGCACCAACATGTAGAAAATAAGAATGAAGTTACCCAATTTTCAGAATGAACCATACAAATGACAACCTACCATCTAAAGCCAGAGACAGAAAGCGAACATCTGCATAAACTAAAGTAATGCGGGTTCCTTATTCATTCATATTTATTATGCAAAATGGAAGTTTTAGGAAGATTAGAATAATGCATACTTGTTCTATTATATAGGCAACTAATCCTCTGTAGATGGTAATGTATCCATAACTCCATCTCCAATCTAGAATTTCTGAACACGAGGAGAGGGTATTAAAATCTCCTCTGTGGGAGGCAGAGCATTACAGTGTCTGGCTCTGGCCTTCCTGCTGCAGGAGGAGACTTGCAATTAGTGATGGCAAATGGAATTCACAAAACATTTCTGGGCTTTAGAAGACATTGGAAAACTAGCAAAGGACTTAGAAAATGGTAGGAAAGGAAGCAGGAAGAGGGAGGTGGCAGAAACAAGTGAGCCAAAACCTGATCTGTAAGCAACAAGCTCAAGAAAAACAAATCAGGGTGCCAGAGAACAAATGCCATTTTCACTGCAGGATCTCTACAGGCCTGTGCCCTCCAGACCCCGTTCCCACCACACGGTAAGTTGGGGGAACTGAACCTGAGATTTCCTTAATAAACCAGGACCCTCAAATGGAACCAAAGTGATCCCAACCAAGAACACTCCCAGCCTCCTGGCAAAGGAAAGACAAACCCTCCAGGAAAAAACAGACAGACAAACAAACAAACAAACAACAAAAAAAAACACACCAAAAAACAGAATTAAAAGAGATTACATCTATGTTCCAATAAATCTGGTCTCAAAATCCCTTCACAGAGCATGCAAGAAATGAGGCCACTGTGAGAGACAGAAGACTGAGGGAAAATGAAGACTTTAGACACTGGAATGATCAGATACAGAATAGAAAATATTACATGTTAATTGTTTAAGAACACAAAAGAGGTTTAAAAATAAAGAAGGATCAAGAGCCTATCAAAAGCAACAGGCCAAGTGTGAACATGGAACTGAAGGAAGTTAAACAGGGACCAAAAATCACTGAGACGTAAAACACAACAGAAAACACACCAGAATGGTGGGGCAGTAGATGAGCCCCGAATGAAGGACTTCACAACACTGCACCAAGAAGTGAAGACATTCCCCAGAATGCAACACAAGGAGGCAGGAGAAGAAGATGAACGCCAGCTTGAGAGACACGAACAACAGACGGGAGGTTTAAATAAGAATCCTGGGAAGTACAGCAGAAGGACAGAGTCAAAATTTCAGAAGAAAACAGCTGAGGATATTACAGAAATGATAAATCCAGAAATACAGGAAATGCACAGATACCAAGCAAGATGAGAAATCTTCAATTAAACATTTTGTGGTAAAGCTATAGAACACCAAAAACTAAGAAAAGGTTTTAAGGAAAAGGCATTTAAAGGAATGAACAGGGTGGAAACAGGGTTTAAAGCTGCTACAGTGGTAAGGAGATGCTAGTAAAATGGTACCTGTAAAGGGTGACAGGAGTATTTTTACTGCCACTACTGCTAATACTGTGTCTAATGCACATAACAACTGAAGACTGCGAAGGTTAAGCTGGAGCAGAAAAAAATTAAACGAATTATGACCCTCAAAAGAAGGATCATGTTGGGGCGCCTGGGTGGCTCAGTGGGTTAAGCCTCTGCCCTCAGCTCAGGTCATGATCCCAGGGTCCTGGGATCGAGCCCCGCATCGGGCTTTCTACTCTGCAGGGAGCCTGCTTCCTCCTCTCTCTGCCTGCCTCTCTGCCTACTTGTGATCTCTGTCTGTCAAATAAATAAATAAAATCTTTTAAAAAAAAAAAAAGAAGGATCATGCCAATGAATTTCACAACTCTGGTGATCACTTTAAAAGCATCTCTTCTTTTTATCATAGCATTTGTATCATGTCCAGGATGAGATATTACAGCACACATGATAGAATATTTTAAAACAATAGTCCATTTTGCTCAAACTCCATGTTGAAAGCAAACGACTCTGTCAAACACTTTGAAGAAGGTAAAAGTAGTGGAACCATGTTTTGTCAAGAAAGCCCAGGGAGAAAAGCAGGTAGTAAAACCAAGTAGCAGTATCGAGGAAGGGCAGCCTCAGGAAGAAAATGAACACCGTTTTCTTCTGCTTTGTTCTCTTTTTTGTTTTCTTGTTGTTGATATCTTTTTTTTTTTTTTGGTCTTTCCCAGAAATCACTTCATATATATACATTTATCTGTTCAACTTCAGTGAAAGTTGGGAGGAAAAGGGCCAGAACTTTTGAATGGTTGTCTTCAGCTGAGTGCTTATTTTCTTCCTTCAGTTTCTCTGGGGTTTCCCACTATTCTTCAATAAACATGTGTTGCTTTCTGGCAGGGTAAAGCCAAATGCATTTTTAAAGAAGAAATGGCAGGTCATCCATCCATCCAGATCAGGAGAGAGCCCATACCAGAAAAGGCAGAGAGGGTAGTAGACTCCCCTCTGTGAGTTCCTGCCCTCTTGGTCTTTCCTCAGCCCTTGCTCTCTGCTATGTCTCTCCAGTCACACCCCAAACCCAGAGAAACAAAAGGACTCTTCAAAACTTAAACCCTGTGAGAAGGGCCACGCGGAGGCAAGGAGAGCCCTGTAAGACTCTGAGCCATGTGGTCTGTATCTGAGACTGCACATCTCCTTGAGCCACGTTCCATTCCCTCCATGCCTAATGTTGGCCTTGTGTTCTACAGAAGCAGTCAGGGCATCCATACACTCCTCTCTGTGTGCTTTTCTGTATACCTGATCCCATCTCAACCCACAACATCCAGCAGCATGCACCATCTGTCATCTCCCTTCAGTCAACCTGCAAATAGGTAAACACAGCCTGTAAAACCCACCCTTGTCCAAGCTATGTCTGGAGTTATGATCGTCTGTGTCTTTACCATCAAACTTTCTAAAAGGCTATTCTTGTGTGTGACCTCCATGGTCTCACGCCCAGGCACTCTATCTCTATGTCTGGCTTAGGACTCCACTACTCACCTCCCATTTTCTTTCAGTACTCAGTGACAACCTCCTCGATCTACCCCCACCCCCTAATCAAGCTGCTTTGCAACTTTTCACATCATCGAACATTGCTGACATTTCATTCCTTGAAATCTCTCTTCTCTAGACATCTGTGCAAAAATGCCTTCCTGGCATCAAAGCCATGTCCCTCCCCTTCCATCCACTACTCCTTTATTCTTCCCCTTTATCTGCCCAAGAAAAGAAGGAATTACCCTAAATCCTTAACTGTCACTCTCTCTACAAGGAATATATCCCTTGGCAACAGCATGATTGCATCTCTCTTCCCCCAAGCACCCATTCCTACATTTTGACTGTCCAACCAGAACCTACACCTGCACGTCCAACAGACACCTCAACTCAGATTGCCTAAAGCTGCACTCCTCCTCTTACCTCCTGCACCTGGCTCCCTTCCTGAGTTGCCACGACTGTTGTGGCAGTTGACACATCAGATTCAACATTCTGAACGCACGGAGGCACCCCTAAGCCTACTGCAGCATTTTATTTTCCATAGCCGAGATATGGAAGCAGCCCAAGTGTCCAGCAACAGAAGACAAAGTGGTACATACACACAATGGTATATTACTCAGCCATCAAAAAGGATGAGATCCTGATATTTACAACAGTATGGATGTACCTAGAGGGTATTGTGCTAAGCAAAATAAGTCAGACAGAGAAAAACAAATACTGTATCTCCAGGGATGAATTCTTAAAAAATGCCCTACATATTCAAGTTTTAAGGCAGGACCAGAAGCAACAGTTTTAGCATATATCACCACGATATAAAATAAAATCTTAAAAAAAAAAAAAAAAGGAAATAATAGGACAACAGCAATTAGGGTAAAAAGACTTAACAACTGTCTTGCTCAACATCACCAGCACTACACCAGCTACACGTCTGACCCCCAGACCAGCATAGCAGGTGTGAGGACAGGTCCAAGCAGAGAAAGTGTTACTTGTCACATTTTTTGAAAAATGATAAACAGAAGGGATGCCTGGGTGACTAGGCTCGTTGAGCGGCCAACTCTTGATCTCAGCTCGGATCTTGATCTCACGGTGGTGAGTTTGAGTTCCGCACCGGGCTCCGCACTGGGTGTGGAGCCTGCTTTAAACTAAACTAAACTAAACTAAACTAAAATAACACCTCTGTCAAAAGTACGTGAATTCACAACTTACATGTAAGTCAAGTTCTACTTGTTCTAAGACAGCATGAAAACCAAGATGTCGTTAGCAAGACAGGAAGCAAGATAAATTGTGTATTCCATGTGCCGTGAGATGACTCCAACTGCATCCAAGTCAGCCATGGCCCTCCACACATCTGCAAGAGAGGGTATATTATCCACATTAGCACAGAGGAAACCAAGGCTCAGAGAGGTTAAAAAAAAAAAAGAGTCCAAGATCATAGCATCATTTAGCAGCATAGCCAGAATGTATAGGAATTACCTCAAAACAGGCCACACTAGTGGAAGAATACCTTAGTGTGGAGTTATGAAAACCCAGGTAGAACGCTGCCTCAGAAAGGCAGATAATCAATAAAGGAAAAATAAAGAGGCGCCTGGGTGGCTCAGTCGGTTAAGCATCTGCATTGGGCTCAGGTCATAAATAATCCTGGGATCTTGCCCTATGTCAGACTTCCTGCTCAGCAGGGAGTCTGCTTCTCCCTCTGCCTCTGCTCCCCATTCATTCTCATAAACAAACAAATCAATAAAATCTTACCCAAAAAAAAAGAAAAAAATAAAGATTATAAGCTTACAATAAAGATATGAATGATGAGTCAAAGCTTTCAGTGACACACCCACACCTGCCTACAGTTCACTGGCTAAAACATGGGTGGAATTGATGGGGTTAGAAGAACAGGAGGCACATAGGCCCGGACAGCACAGCCCAGCAGATGCAGAATCCTGGTGTAGGTTTAGCTAGCTTTCATTGTCCTTTAAAATGTCAAAGCTAAAGAAATCTGGTAGGGTTATTGAAGTCTGATCTTGGGGGATGCCTGGTTGGCTCAGTCTGTTAGGCAGCAGCCTAACATGACTCAGGTCATGATCCCAGGGTCCTGGGATCAAGTCCGGCATCAGACCCCTTACCCAACCAGAAGCCTGCCTCTCCCTCTGCCTGTTGCTCCCCCTGCTTGTGCTCTCTCACTGACAAATAAATAATCTTTAAAAAGAAAGAAGAAAGAAAAAAAAAGAAAAGAAAAATAAAATCTGATCCACAGTATAGAACAACACAAAGGATCGTACTTTTTTGGGCTGATTTCTGTTTGTTTGATTTTAAGTAGGTTCCACAGCCAGCACGGGCACTAGTGCAGGGTTTGATCTCAGGACCCTAAGACCATGAACTGAGCCAAAGGCAGACAATCGATTAAGCCACCCAGGCACCCCACTTTCTTGGGTTCTAATGGGACTTTTCCTAGGTTCTAATCCTAGCTGTACTGGCTGCCAGGGGAATGAAGTCCAGCACCACAAGAAAAGCATCCCAAGGCAGCAGTCCTCTGCAGAAGATTTGCTGGTGGCTGCCATCATCAAAGAGTCAGTGGGTGAAGTTGTTGAAGCACAGTGGGAACAATGATAGCCACTGCCTTTTGGGTGTCACTGAATCATCCTACTCATCTTCAGGAAGCCTGGCCCTTCTCCAGTCAATGCAGCAAAAGCAAACTTGTTAGAAGAACAGGGGAGGGTGTCATCTCCCTCCCTCCCAGAAACTGAAGCAACCAGCCAAACAGTGCAGCACTGGAGTAAAAATAAAAATATGAAGGAATGTGGCTGCACCTGGGTAGCTCAGTCTTTTAAGCATCTGCCTTTGGGTCAGGTCCTGATCTCAGAGACCTGGGATCTGAGACCCACATCAGGCTCCATGCTCAGTGAGGAGTCTCCCTTTCCTTCTCCCTCTGCCCCTGCTCCTAGCTCATTCTCTCTCTCTCTCAAATAAATAAAATCTTTAAAATAAGAAATTTAAAAATGAAGGAATGAATCAAAATGCAGAATTCAGAAACAGAACTACAGAGAAAAAAACTACATATAAAAACCTGAAATATGACCCGGTGAGTGAGGAAGGATTATTAAATCATGATACTGTATGAATTGATTGCCAATTTTTTCTTAGAACATAGAGCACACTGCACTACACGAAAACAAAAACACAAAATTAGGATTGAATACAAAAACAAAATTATCAGTGTTATTCCATCAAGTGTTTCTCTAACCTACTGATCAAAACCTCAGTTCATCCTCCAAAAGAATCTGGGCACCACCTCAGCACACATGAACACATTTTCAGGCCACAGTTCACACTGCTCCAGTCCCCACTCTAAGTCCTGAGCCATGGGCTCCTCCAGGCAAAGCCACCACCAACTAGGCCCCTGCCCTAGAAATCCCCAAACCCAACCACTTCACAACAGGGAGACTCAGGGAGATTCAAATGGGCAGAAACGTGGGACTTTGACTTTTTTTTTTAATTAAAAGAGAAATACAGCAAGAAACATTTCTAGCACAAAGTGAAGAGCTAATCTTTCACAATGTCGAGAGTATTAGAATTATCAATACACCATCAGTAGTTTGATAGGTCAAACAGGCCAAAAGCTGGAAACACAAGAGGAAATGCTCACAGCAAACAGACCTGAAAGCCAGGGCCTGGACCGGCTGACATGGCTCTGCTGCTTACCACAGCGAGAAAGTGTAACTTTCCTGGGCCTCAACTTCCCTCCTGGCCAGCAGGAAAGTGGCAACACCACAAAATTCATATCTGGTCGGGGATTACGTGAAAGGAGAATGCTCAGTGAGAGCCCCGCCACACCGCCCGTCCAGCCACAGTCTGTGCCAGGTGAATGGGAATTTCCTCTACTGCAGCCACACGAAGAGCTGAAGGATCTGCACAGGATGCCTGTTTATTTACCAGTCACAAAACCACGTTCTGCCATAAACAGAGAAGGCAAGAGACCCCAAGAGATGGGAATATCCCTCACCCTTGCCTGGACCAGGCTTTCAAGACAAGTTGGAAAGCCCACAGCAGCTCTGCCACTGACTCTGAATGAGCCTTTGGAAGACAACACCATCCCAAACAACAGTTTAATTTACTTCTCTTTAAAAAGCAGTGAGACAAGGTCTTGGCCACATCTTCATAAATTAACAGCTTAGGAGGCTAAACCCCAATGATTTAGTTATGTCCCCAGCAGGCACACCTCCACTCGTGGGCAGCTTCAGGGTGAAAGGGTGCCTCCCCATCCATGAGGACACCCTCTGACATTCATCTGAAGATGCTTCCTACCCATGGGCATTTACTCCCTGGAACCCCCCAATCTAAGTTCCTCTCTGGATGCTGCACGAGGCAACTTCCTCACACCCCCATCACCACTGGTGACACTGCAGCTACCTCCGAGCCTTCAAGCAGGGTGCACCTGTCTTTGCTGCCAAGCGTCCCATCAGCCCAGCTCCATCACTGATTTCTGTACCCATAATTAATTAACTTATGCATGTATGTATTTATTTATTTTTACAGCTTCATTTATTTTAGGGAGAGACAGAGAGAGAGATACAGAGAGAGCACACACACACAAATACAGGGAGATAGAACCTCCAGCAGATTCTACACTGAGAGCAGAGCACACCTCAGGGCTCAATCCCACCACCCTGAGATCATGACCTTAGCTGAAACCAAGAGTTGGATGCTTCAACGACTGAGCCACCAGGCACCCCTCTGTACCCTTAATCTTAAGAAAAGACAGACACCGCTTCTTTCTGTCAGCCACGGCCTCATAAGCCATCTGTCACACAGCCAAAGTTTCCAGAGGGTAGGACCAGGTCTGCAACACCAGTGATGCCAGAGTATCTCCATAAAACTACAATCTAGTGAGTACCAGGCTCTGCTCTAAGCTCCTAATATGGCCTTCTATTTTGTACCCGTCACAGACCTACATGCTAGGTATTATCCACAGTGCACAGAGGAGGACACTGAGGTCCATGGCTTACCCAAGCGATCTACTTTTATGTGGCAGCAGCAGGGGCCTGAACCCAAGTCTGTGACTCCAAGGCCCCTCCGTCAACTCTGTTACTCATGCAGCCCCAACACAGTCATCAAATACCTCCCTAAACCCTCATCCCTCCTGTGAAAAAGCATGGTCTTCTGCCATTTCCCAGATGGGAAGAAAGCCGGCGTGAGCCAGATATAGTGACCTGCCCACGATGGTACAGGCGATGTCCCGTCTGTTCTCCCCCCAACACCCATGTCATTCTGCACGAGGCCCCATGGGGTCCTTCATGCTTCCAGTGGAAAACTCTGGTGAGACCACCAGTCTCCTGGCAGGCCTTCATCTTGACCCTGGAGGACAGGACCAGTTAGGAGAAACGGGCTAGTTAAGCCTCTGAAATGGGGTCCTACCACCCAGGAAAACACCCTTATCTCCAGGGCATCGCCCGTGTGAATTAGCTGGATTTGTAGAGGGCTCCACAAGCACCAGCCTTGCTGAGTCACTTTCTCTAAGGTGGTGGCTGAGACAAAAAGGACCCAGGAAAGAAAGGTATAGGCTGTTGTGGAACTCCAGTGCCTTGGCATCAACAATTAATATGAGCAGCTGCCTCTGCTCACCAGATCTGCATTTTATGTGGGGCACACTGTTCAAAGTTTACACCCCCCATCTCTGTAACCTTCACGACAACCCCTGGAGCTCCCTGCACCATCATTACCACCTCACAGACAAGGAGACAAGGCATGAGGGGTGTGTAGAATGATGCAGCTCTGTGCTGGGGCCAACCGGGGGAGGACTCCCACAGGCTTGCTCTTCCCACTGCTGCAGAAGCAGCTGAAAACAAAGAGTTTTTCAGTTTGCATTATGTAGAGTGGAAAAGTCAACCATAAAGGTCATTCAATTTTTAAATGGGTTATTCCTCAGGATAAAAACAGTTCCAAAAAATAATTTCCGAGAAGTTCAACATATTCCTCCTTCCAGGTGCCTGGAAAGTGATGGAATGTTGTTAAAATAAGTTCTGGCCCATCAGTATGCCAGACAGAAACTGGAAGTAAGCTGTTGCAGGTCCCCAAAGGCTCCGTCACAATCCTAAGGAGAAGACATATAACTTTCACTGTCCCAAAGTGGTTACGTTTAAAAAAAAAAAAAAAGGCACAGGTGGAACATTTTAAATTACAGACTTTCAATGCAGGGGCAGTGGGGGCGGGGGGGTTGTCCCACAACTACCCCCAAATGTTTCAGCTATATATAGTGACTTACCAAAGTGACTCATCACAAGTACCTACAAGGCGACTGACAGGCAACTGACCGATGAGGAAGGTATTCGGACTGCTTAACAAAACCAACACAACTTAGAATTTTCATGATTAAGAAGAGAAAACCATTTATTAAACACTCGCCAGGCACCAAACCCGCTAGGCACTGTCACACGCTCTACTCATCACAAGGCTGCCAAACTCAGTGCAGAAACTGAGGCTGAGTAAGTCACCTAAGATCATGCAGCACCAGAAACTGGATTCCAACCGGTTCTGACATCATAGCCTACCCCAGCTTGCTGCAATGCTTCAGAACCTAAGCTTTGTGATGATCAATAAACTGCATGCTTAACAATGTTTACACATCTCTGTTAGAATTCAGGGAAAGGTTTTTAAAAATGACATACACAAGGGGAAAAAATAATACAGTTTCTGGAGGCAGGCTGCCCAGGGTTCAAATCTTGGCTCCTCCACTTGAAAGCTGTGTGACCTTGGACTCCTTTAGCTCCCCTGTGCCCATATTTCCATGCATTAAAATGGTAGCCATAACAGACCCTATCTCCTAAGGCAAATAAAGCATTTTGGTATTGTTGTTCTTGTTTTAAGATTTTATTATTTATTTGACAGAGAGAGAGAGACAGGGTGAGAGGGAACACACACAGGGGGAGTGTGAAAGGGAGAAGCAGGCTCCCACTGAGCAGGAAGCCTGGTGAGGATTAGATCCCTGCACCCTGGGAGCATAACCTCAGCTGAACAACTGAGCCACCCAGGTGCCCACAAATAAAACATTGAGAATCATTCCTGGCATGAGTTAAACCTCAGAAGGTGTGGGCTGGTGTTACTTCTTGCTGGCCACTAGATAGAGTCAGCAGCCTCAGGCCCACTGTTTTAGCAACTCATTTGCATAAACAAAGCCCAGGCTCAGCCACTTTGTGCTTACCCTATGATTTCTTCCTGTCACTAACATCTCTCCTGACTCCTGCTCTGTGGCACTAAGCTCTGGGCCTCAACTTCCCATCTGTTAAATGAGGTGAGGAGCCCAGCTGATCTATATGAGGTCCTTCCAGCTGGGCAACCTAGGGTTCTTGGTAACTCAGGGCCCAGAAATTTCAGAACCATCCTAACACAAACATTACCAGATGACACTCACTCAATTTCCTCAAATCTTCTCTTCCGTGTTATGTATAAATGCTTATTTTCATGGCAAATCTTCTCCAAGATCCCAGAGCTCCACGAGCACCCAGAATAGGCTGGGCAGGCATCCCCAGTGCTGAGGCTGGGGACATGATGGTCAGAAGCTCTGACCTCCAGGGGAGATGGATTCCAAATCAAGCTGCTCTGATAAGCAGGTCTTCCCTGTTAGAGAGGATTTCAACAGAGCACAGTTAAGAGGAAGTGCAGGTAAGAAACTCAGAACTTGGCCCACCGGACAGAGGGCAGTAGGACAGTGGGCCGGAGGAGTGACAGAGGGATTGAGAGGAATGGCACGATCAACAGAGGCCAGCCAAGGCAGCACTGATGCTCAATGTGAGAGGGTGGGCTGGGGATACACTGTGAAAATGGCTTCAAAGGCAGGAAGCAAGCCCAGCTCAGCACAAAGCAAAGTCCTGAGCAGGAACCTTCTGGGACCAGGTTGGACACTAAGGTGAGCTGAAAATGGCTGTGGCACCCAGTGCAGTCTGAATCTCACCCATGCCTCTCACAGGCTGGGTGACCCCGGACCAGTTATGCTATGTCCTTTAATGTTTCCTAAAGGGTATATTCACTCCATAACCCTGAGCCATGTTCTCATTTCGGTGAGTGTGGGAGGCCGCAATAAGGCTTGAGACGAGAACCAAACCAGACCCTGACTTGTGCCTCCTTTAAAGTCCAAATAACCTAACAAAAGGTTTAGGACGGGAAAAGTTCAGTAGCACTGGGCAAGAGTCTGTGCTATGTGTTGTGCGCTCGCCTACGTGACTTCCCACACGCTTACTAAACAAATGAGAACAATTCGGTTGGGCTAAAAAGTTCGTTGCTGGTCCTTGCTGCCTTAGTACAACCCATAATTTACTTTCAGGTTTGCTGTATTTGTACTGGCATCAGCCATTTGGCGTCATGAGGAACCATAGTTGCTTAACTAAACACAGATGTAATGTCACTATATATATGGCCTTAAGGCTTTGAATAAACTTAGCACTGTTGGACATCCTCCTCAGTGCTCCTCCTGTCCCCCATATCTCTGCTTCTCGAGTTCTTTTCTTCATCCTCTTACCCTCATGTTCCTGGTTGATTTGTTGCGCCGGCCACGACAGGTGAGGATCTGATGGTGCCCACAATCTACAGAGATCCAATATATACAACTAGGACAGCCTGGAGGGGGGTGGGCAACCCAGGCTGGACAGGGAGTTAAGAAGGAGTCAGGAAGGGCGCCTGGGTGGCTCAGTGGGTTAAGCCGCTGCCTTCGGCTCAGGTCATGATCTCAGGGTCCTGGGATCGAGTCCCGCATCAGGCTCTCTGCTCAGCAGCGAGCCTGCTTCCTCCTCTCTCTCTCTCCGCCTGCCTCTCTGCCTACTTGTGATCTCTCTCTGTCAAATAAATAAAATAAAATAAAAAATCTTAAAAAAAAAAAGGAGTCAGGAAGAAGTCATTCCCACACTTGAGGCATGGGTTGGTACTGACCAGAGACACTGGGCAAGAGACAGTGTCCTAG
This sequence comes from Mustela nivalis, assembly GCF_964662115.1. Lineage (NCBI taxonomy): Eukaryota > Metazoa > Chordata > Mammalia > Carnivora > Mustelidae > Mustela > Mustela nivalis. The sequence goes on along the minus strand of NW_028135770.1, from coordinate 25,368 downwards.
GACTGCTGTAAGACTAGCCGGGTCCAGGCAAAGCGCCTAACAGTGTGTAGATGTAACCCATCTGTAAAAGGTGGACGGGGGGTGGTGGTTGCAGCTGGTTGAGCATCTGACTCTTTGTTTTGGCACAGGTCCATTCACCTGGCCCATTCACCTGTGCCTGCATGTGTTCTGTGGTGTGCTCTTTATCTCTCTCTCTCAAATAAATAAATCAAAAAAAAAAAAAAAAAAAAGGAAGTCAGGAAGGATCAGGAGACCTGCTGTGAAGGTCCCAAAGACTCCACCCTCCTCAACTAGCCTCCGGAAATAAAGTAAGTGGATGCCCAGGAGCCTCCTGGACACAAAACTTTCCAAAGCAAAGCTTTCAATTTCATACTGGAGAAAAGGTTGCTGTGCAAATTAAAGACAAAAAAGCCGGCCATGGTGGGGTGTGTTTGGACAGGGTTGGTCCTGTAGGGCTCTGGCCACTAAATGCCCACTGCCCAAGCCAGGAGCCTGGAGTCTGTGCAGCCAGTGCTTCCTGAGGCTTCCACATCATAGCCTCACTCTGAAGTTTCCTCCTGGAAGCTCCTTACCCAGGGAGGCCACCTGTCAGCACCCCCTCACACACACCCCAGCTTCTGCCCCTCCATCCAGCTGGAGTGAAGGATCCCCAAGCCTGCTCTCTCTGGTCTCTCCTGCACAGAGAGGAGTATGTGCCCTGGAAAGGAGGGTCCCTGAGGATACCTGAGTCCTTGGCCCAAAGACAGCTGGCTTGAGAATGTGGGGTTTCGGTGCTCTAGGCACAGCAGTTCCTAGAGGAAACAGGGTAGGGAGCTCCAAGGTGGAGGGGAGTCCCGGGAGTCTGGGATCACAGATGCCAGTGGCCCCCAAGTGGAAGGGTTTCAGTAACTCCAGAGGTGAGAGGGGCCAGGGGTCAGGCCTGGAGGTGGACAAGGACCACCAACAAGGGGTAGGGGGCCGGAGATGGAAGTGATCCCAGGGTGGTGGCAGGCCCAAAGTAGAGGTGTGGGGGTGGGGGAAAGGGGTCCATGGGCCAGAAAAAAATGGTATCCTGGGGCTCCTGGGTAAAAGGAACTTGAGGTGGAGGGGGCCCAGTGGGGCCCAGGCTGCGCGGGCTGAGCCAGCGCCTCTCAGGCTGGGGAGCCCGGCGATTCTGAGGGACAAAATTTTCCATCAAGTTCTGGAAAAGAAGCCTGTCAGCACAGGCGTCTCTCCGGGGTCCAGACGAGCCCAGTGGTGCTGGGCCCCTTGATGTCAGTAGGGCCCCGCGGGTTCCCTGGATACCGAGAAGTGGAGTGAGGGCTGTGGGGCAAGGGCTATGGGGCGTAGGAGCACCAGGCCGCCAGGAGCCTGTCCGCCAGGCCCCCCTCCCGCTCCCTTGGACGAAGCAGCAGGTGGCAGCGGGCAGCAGGGCCCCAGTCTCCCTCTCTGCCTAGCGCCCCTACCCCTCCCCAGCCCCTCAGTACCTGAGTCAGCGGGGCACCGATGCACTCCCCTGCGCCTTGCCCAGCCAGCCCAGAACCCCTGCCTTCCCGGGAGGCGCTACTTGCGCAGTGAGTTTGCTGGGCCCACAGAAGGCGGTGGGCGGGGCAGGCAGGTGCGGGCGAGCTGTGGCGGGTGGGGGGCGGCAAACAGCAGTGCAGGCCTCTCTGCAGGCCCGCGTGCCCTCACCCAGCCTCCTGTTCTGTCCTGTCCGGTGAGGGGGCTGGCTGCGCCCCCTGCTGTTTCCCGCTGCTCTTCTGCTGACTCCAGGACCCCAGGCCCTGCCCAGTCCTGGCTTCCCTGCCGCTCCCTGCCTCTGCTTGAGCTCCAGGCTAGGCCCGCTGCTGCTCCTGGGTGGCCGAGCTGCGGCCCCGGTGCGGTGTGGCTGGCCCTTTTCTCTCCCCAGGGCACAGTGGAGCCACGAGGGAAGGCCTGAGGGGATCTTCCGTCTGCTCAGTGCCAGTGGACACTCTCCAGGGGCCTCTCTACCTGGTGGGCTCCACCCATGGCCATCTTGGAACCCCTGGAATCCCCTTCAGAGACCAGGTGAAGCCCTCCTTGGGGAATCCAGGCTCCTGGGACCAAGGCGAGTTGATCTTGTGTACTGCTGTGTTTGTTCCCTGGCCTGGCATGGATTGACAGTTGCTGAATTGATCTATTCTGGGGTCATCAAGGGCAGAGCAAAGAGTTCAGGGCTGGGATCCCCAGGCCTGGGGTCCACACAGGCTTGGAGCCCTCTTGGCTGTCCCTGACAGAATGGCCAAAGAGGAACCCTCAGAAACATGGATCTGCCTTGACCTGGCAGAGCATTCAGGGACAGGAAGGGGAATGTCTCCTTCGCAGAGTATCTGGAAGCCTGAAGTGGAAGATGGATTTGTCTGAGCCATGGTCATTAGTGTTGGGCCAAGAAACCCCTGGCTTGCTTCTCCTACCTGCATCCTAGGTCTAAAAGGGTGTCTGGGTGGCTCCCTCAGTGCAGCATCTGTCCAGGGTCCTGGGATCCAGCCCTGCATCTGGCTCCCTGCTCAGTGCAGATCCTGCTTCTCTTTCATCCTCTCCCTCTACTTGTGCTGTCAAATAAAATAAAAAAAAAAAGTTAAGAGGGGGGACAAAATGGCGCGGAATTAGAAGGCGTCTTTTCAACTTGTACCCCAAAATGAGCTGATTACCTACCAATCACCCATGAACTCCAATCACCCATGAAATCAGCCTGATATCAGAATTATACACATGTGGATCTCTACAGGGGGAGAAGAAGCCAGTGGGCAGGTAAAGCGGAGTGGGAACTGTGAACTGATATCAGAAGATAAACAAAAGGGGGAGGGAGCTACCAGAGGCAAACAGTTGGAAAGTAATACCCCAATACAAGCGAGAGTGCCCTGCGTCTGGGGACCAGCATTAACTCGGAGACTGGTTGAAAGCACTCCAAAAGAGCAAAGCATCTCTGGGGAAATTGTGGGAATCGGGGCGGCTAGGGACAAGGGCTTAAGTCCCTGGTCCCAGGACAGCCTCCCTTGGCACTGAGTCAGAGAGAGTGCGGCAGAGAAACCAGCTCTTGGTCCCTAAGCTGCCAGTGCAAGGAGAATGCATGGGGTCCGCTTCCTGTGAGGGAATGGGAGCCACACCAGGCGGCAGAATGCAAGAGTCCTGCTATAGAGCCTGAGATACTCCCCTGAGAGAGGTATAAAGGCCCAGCAGGTGCCCTTTGATACACGCCCTTGTTTCAGAGCCTGCACCAAACTTTCGCCCCAGAGAGGTGCACGAAAGCCCAGCCTGGTGCTCTGGGACCTGTGCCCCATTCTCAGAGCCTGAGACCCGCGCGCGAACCTCTGCCTTCCCTGAAATTGGTGCATGTAAGGTGGGCGCTCTTAGACCCAGAAAGACCGGGCACTCGCAGCCCGGGCCAGCGGGAAAATCTCAGTGTGCGATTGCTGCTTGGAACCTCTCTAGCAGTCTAGAGGTGCCCAAAGCTGCTGCCGTGCTTTTGGGTACAAGCAAAAGATCCTCCATCCCCAGGGACAGCGACTTCGAACCTGCTCTGCCAGCAGCCAAGGGGGAACTTATTTGGGCTCTGCAGCCAGACTGAGGCTTCTCTCTGAGAGGGAGATCAGGGTGCGGTTTGTTTTCCTCTAAAACTACAAAAACCATCAAAAGCGGTCAAAGTGAGAAAAAAAAAGTGAACAAACAAAAAACCGCCAGAGAACAAAAGCCTGAAAAAAAAAAAAAAGTTTCCTCAGAGCCCACCCCCTTGAGGGGGGCGGTAGGACTTAAGTCAGGGAACATTATTGACTGAAAACCCACATGGCAGGCCCCTTCCCCAGAAAACAAACCAAGAAAGAAAAAAAAAAAAACAGAGAGAGAGAGAGAGAGAAAAAGTACTACAAGAGAACTACCACTACTACATAGGACACTTTTATCTTTCATTCATTCCCACTATTCTGGTTCTTTTTTTATATATATATAGGTAATTTTTTTAACCCCAGCAGGATGGTGGAAGGGGTACATGGCTGAGTGCCTCCCGGGTCTGACCCTGTGTGACGCCACCCGGTGCCTGCAGCTGCCCTCTGGAAGGTGTTGCTTTAGTGGCAGAGCCAGAGGGCACCAAGCGTGTGTGTGTCTCCAAAGTCCTGGGTACCACATCACAATGCCTTCCTGAGAAGCAGAATCAAGGACAGTTGCTGATCTTCATTCCTTCCTACCAAAGGTATCTCATACACCATCTTTGGAAGTTGGAGCCAGGGGGCGCATGGGTGGCTCAGTTGGTTAAGTGTCTTTCTTCAGCTCAGGTCATGATCCCAGGCTCCTGGAATGGAGGCCCACACATTTGCCTCCCTGCTCAGCTCCCCTGAGCCTGCTTCTCCTTCTCCCTCTGCCATTCCCCCAACTTGTGCTTTCTGGCTCTCTGTGTGTCAAATAAGTGAATAAAATCTTTTTAAAAAGTTTGGGCCAGGGGGTGCCTGGGTGGCTCAGTGGGTTAAGCCGCTGCCTTCAGCTCAGGTCATGATCTCACGGTCCTGGGATCGAGTCCCGCATCGGGCTCTCTGCTCGGCAGGGAGCCTGCTTCCCTCTCTCTCTGACTGCGTCTCCATCTACTTGTGATTTTTCTCTGTCAAATTTGCCACCTCCCTGAATTTACCTGCATCTTTTCCAAAATCTACTTATCTTCCTGCCTTCGTGACCATAATGAGTCTATAAATTTTCAATAGACAGTGTGAACTCACATTGCTAATATTTGCATAACATGCACCTCTTTCAATCTCAAAGAAAAGCTTCACACCACAATGGTCTCTAATCTCCAATTAGTTTCTGTTCTGAGATCCCACTGGAATTCTATGCGCCTGTCCCCTAAGATCCCATAAATTGTGGTCCAGTTTCCCAGCCAGCCAAGGAAAGCACATGGGAAATCTTGCTGAAGTATGAGTAAGAGCCAACGAAAGGGAACATATTTATCTGCCTCGAATGCTGGGACCTGAGGAAAGCAAGTTTCATTACAGACAAATCAGGAAGGAGGTGCAGATTGCTTTTTATGTCACTCTGGTGTGGAGGTCTGCTCACTCACAGAAACTCAAAATCTTCACAAAGGACAATGTCCCCCACCCCCAAAGTCAGCTGGGGATTCTCAGGAAAACTTTAATTGAAAGTATTACGGATTCTCCAACTTCCCAAAATGCAGGAGGAACATCTACAAGCAAGACTGTCACCACTTTTAGGCAATTACACTTATTTACCTTTTTTCTTCCTAGAAAATCATCCTCTCTCCCAATCCATGATCTTCTTTTTGTAACAGTTTCCTAAAGAAGGAAACAGATGTCCTCCCATTCCAGTTCCATCCAAAATAATAAAATAAAAATCTTTAAAATTTAAAAAAAAAATTGTGATTTGTTGAGACAGAGCACATATGCAGAGGGACAAGCAGACTCTCCCACTGAGCAGGAAGCCCGATTTGGGGCTCGATCCCAGGACCCTGAGACCATGACCTGAACCGAAGGCAGATGCTTAACCAACTGAGGCACCTAGGAAGCCCCCAAATAATTCAATTTTTAATCACTTTGCCATAGACACTTTTGGGTGGCTTTGAAACACCAGAATCTCATGGACTTATCAGTGTCCTCTTCACCATCTCAGAAAAGGACTGGGTGCCTCTCAGAGGCCTCTCTCCCCTCCTGACCCAGGTCCCAGCCAAAGGTCCTTCACATTAGAGTATGAGGAACTGAGCGGGATGGGGTGTGGAAGCACCCTGGGGTGGGGGGCTCTGGGGCCCTCCCACTCCCAACTTCAAAGACAGCGCCTGCTTTCCCCTGCCTCATATAGGTACCCTGGGTTTGCCCTCTTTAAGGTTCCTGGTTGCTGCAAAGGTCTGAAAATCTCCTAAGTAGCACAAAAGCCATCATGTGCATTTTGGCCACACAGGACAGAGGGAGTTTAAAGGAAGAAAGATAAAGCTCCCCAGAATGAGCCAGCAGCTCTGGGCTTCCCCGCACATCTTTCCTGACCTTCAGAACCCTGGGAAGGAGCCCCTTGGTGCAAAGTCACAGGGGGAGCCCACGCACAGCCCAGGCCACCTGCCCCAGGTCCTCTCCAGCCATAAACTGACCCCCTAGCCCCTTCCAAACCATCTACAGCCTCAAACCACTGACGTGCGGTTCAGCACCCATCTCCAGAGCGCAGGATGCACGTGGCTTCCCGGCACCCTTCCGTGGCCGCTCCCAAAATCACCGTGGAAATGTCGCAGCAAGGAGACAGGGAATCAATTTTTATCCTCTGGGTTGTCTTCCCTCGTAGCCCCTCAGGAGTCCCCACGCAGCAATGCCATGTGGGCCCTACTGCTCTGAATCCACTTCCCTAGAGGAATCCGCTTTTCTTCAGCGTCTGTGTCTGCAAACCCGGCTCCTCTAACACCCCCCACCAAACGTACCAAGAACCAACAGGGGAAGAAGTTCATTTCTGGCCGAAAAGCCTTTAATCCCTGAGAGCTGTGGCTGATGCAGGAGCAGCTTTTCTCCAAATGGTGATTTCGATACGAGGTCGTTTTACCTGCCGGCCCCCAACATCCCTGACGTGTGGCTCCCAGGGGCCTCCCCGCGGCCAGGCCTGAGAGTGGAGCCCACCCTTGGGCTCATTTTCCACCGCGCTGAATCCAGGCAGCGGTCCCGTCTCACGACAAAGGGTGCTGAGAAATGAGGTGCTGCCACCAGGAAGAGAGGCAGCAGGTCAGACAGATCTGGAGAATGACACTGGCCTTCAAGGGCCCCTCACAAGGGAAATACCATTAAGTAGCAGATCTGAACAGATATACTGTGTTCCACATTCACGCCGTAAGGATGGGGTTTCCTCGAGCCCTAATCAAAGGAACTCTTTCACCTGAGATCACTTGACCAATCAGTGACTCAGTTTCCTTATACTAAAAATGAGGATAACAATACATCACAAGATTGTTTTGAGGAGCACACACGTTACAAAGTGTTTAGAGGCACCTGGGTGGCTCAGTGGGTAAGCATCTGACTTCAGCTTAGGTCATGATCTCATGGTCCTGGGAGAGGGCCGTGTCAGGCTCCTTGCTCAGCGAGGAGTCTGCATGTCCCTCTCCCTCCCTCTTCACTTCCTGCCCTCTCTCTCTCTCTCTCAAATATATAAATAAAATCTTTAAAAAAACCGAAGTTCTTAGAACACGATATGCACATAGTACAGGACACACAAGCACTTGTTAAACAGATAAAAGGGTACAAGAGGTTGGCTTCCCTTCAGATTTCTAATAGGCTCCTTTCTGGGGGTCTCTAGCTCTTAGGAAGTGGGGAGGCCTCAGAAGCCCAAGATTGTAGAGTTCCTCCGAGGCCAAGTTCAGTTTTCTATGCAGGACAGAAAACCTGTAAAACACATCCCAGACTTGCTTCGCTGCCTTCCTAGTAGGGAATCCGTTCCCTCAAGAGTGGTCCAACCTCTCTTCCACTATTTGGGATGTAGAAAACGTTTAGACATTTCTCCATTGGTGCTCATTCCATCCTCATTTTTAACAATCTAGCTGTGTGTTCATCTGGTCTTCTGTTAGTTCCTTTATCCAACAAACATAGAGGACTCACCGTGTCCTAACTGTGACCAAGACATCCAGCATCTCATCCCACAAAGGAAACATATTAGCAAATGTGGCAGCAAAGAGGGATGGGGTAAGGCAGTGACATCTGAATCAAGATCAAACTAACAAGCAGAGCCTGCCATGAAGAACATTCCAGGTATGGGCCCCATAGGCATGAAGGCGGAAATGAATAGATTATGTGCAGACAGCAGGACAGGGGACTAAGGGGACACTGGAAAGGAAGGCTGCGGAGCAGCTGTCGGCATTGGAGGCCTTGCGAAGGACTCTGGAATTCCCTTTGGTTTCAGCCAGAAGCTACATGAAGGTTTAAGCAGGGAATCATCAGATTAGCTTATATTTGTAAAAGATCGCTCCTCTTCCACAGAAGACATGGGGATGGGGTGGGGGTGTCCACGAGCCTAGAAGCTGGAAATGGAAGCAGATGAAGTTTCCAATATCCTGGCCAAGGAGTGAGTCTGTCGCAGTGAGAGTGTCAAGATTTGCAGTTCTAAACTTTTTAGTAAAGTGGCTTATTAAACACACAGCTAACTATTGCCCGGGGTTCCTACTTTTGTAATAAGTTTTTTCTGAAACTCAAAAAGGGGAGAGGGGCTCTCTGCACCACGTGCCAGTCAGGGCGGAACATCATCGTCACATTACAGGGTGTTTTCAGAGCCTGTTATCCTTTTAGTACGACATCCCTCCCACCCCGAGACAACACCGTGCCTCTTTCCGCCAACAGAAGTTGAGTTTTTCCCTTTCCCTCTTCCTTCTTTCGAGGGCAGAGCTCAGGGCTTCTCCAGAGATTCCATCCTAAGTTCATAGATCTCACCGAGCCGACCACATTCCCCTCCCTGTGGGCGCCAGGAAACACTGTAAACATCTGTATCTGCACCTGAACATGGGACCTTGGATCCCAGCTACAGTTACTTGTGCTGTGGTAACAAGGACATCATGTCGCGTTTCAGGACATTTTCGTATATAAGGCCTCGGGTCGGGATGCTCAGGGTAGGAAAAGGGTGGGTTCGCCCCTGGGCAGAGTGGCATACCTTCTCTCTCCTCCTGGCCTTTGCCTGAGTTGGAGATGCCCTGTTCCTTCCTCTTCACCTGAGTAATCATTTCTCTGCTTCCAGAAGCAGCTCAGGGGGCCACCTCCATCCGAGGGGCCACCTCCTCCCCAACCCCGCTGGACCAGGTGACCCTCCCCAGAATTCCATATAAATCCCTGTTAACGTTGATCCCACTGCTTCCCAGAGGCTCTTTCTCCTTGTCTTTACTTTGTCTCTCCTGCTGGACCCCAGGAGACAGGTCTCACTCATCATTTTATCCCAGCAGGGTTCAGTATGTTGCTGAATTAACACATGGCATGTCCCGCACATCGCTGGCAGCTGGATGAACTGGAACACAGTGTGGCAGCATGTACTGAAGCAGGGGTTCTCAGAGCACCAGGGGATTCAGTCGGTGAAGCATCTGCCTTCGGCTCAGGTCATGATCCTAAGGTCCTGGGATCCAGGCCTGCACCGGGATCCCTACTCAACAGCGAGTTGGCTTCTCCCTCTCCCTCTGCTTCTCCCCTCCCTCTCAAATAAATACATAAAATCTTTTCAAAAAATAAATTTTAAATAAATTTTAAAAAAATTAAGCAGTTGTTCTCAGCTGCAGGTGATTTGGCTCCCCAGGGGACATATGGCAATGCCTGGAGAAACGTTTGGTTGATGTAATTGGAGGAAAGGGTGCCACTGGGCATTTGGTGGGGAGAGGCCAAATGGAGGTGGCCAACATCTGGCCATGCACAAGACAGGCCTCAGCAAAACATCACCCAGTCCACGAGGTCGACAGGGGAGACCCGCATCTAATCTAGGACCTGGAAAACCTTTTCCTAGGTTTACATGATCAAGGGAAATGTATCTGTGCATCAAAACCACAGGAATGTCTAAAGCAGCTTATCCTCGGAAGCCCCAAACCGGATGCCATGTAAAAGACCATTAACAGGAGAACGGATAACTGACTACAGTACCTACGTGATGGAAGACAACAGACGATAACGAATTTTAAGATGCCACATACGCGACAACAAGAAGGAATCCACAGATGTCCTGAGGAACCGAACCACCAGTGCAAGGTAACAGGCAAACTTGATCGCTGGTGATGGAAGAGAAGCAGGGGGCAGGGAGTGACTGACTGGGAAGGAGCAGGAAAGAACCTCTGGTGTGTTCAGAATGTTCCTGATCCTCATCTGGGCAGTAGTTACACACAGCGTGCCGCATGCTAGGACTCATGTGCTGTGTGTGTGTATTACACCTCAGCAAGCTTTACCAAAGGCAACGGTCCTCTAAGAGCCCCGGCGGGCAGGATTCACACACTGGAGCAGGTCCTCAGAGCATGACTTTCTAAGGATTTCTGTGCACAGCCGGCAGGAGCATTGTAGATATGTTTATGGAGACCTATTTCACCACAGACACCAAAACCCTTACAGTGGGTCCTTGATTCAATTCTGCTTCGGTCATTTCTGCTAAGGATTGTGCTACAGATGTGCACACAGACTTAGGTTTCAAGAATATTTATCACAGCAGAACAAATACAAGAGGGAGGCAACAACAACACGGACCCAGAGGAAACTGTGTGATACCACGGACTCATTAAAATCGACATTTAAAAATGTAAATGGAAAACGACTACAATATATTAATTACAATTAAAGAGCAGGTCACCCAACAAGCTGACACCTAAGATATATGAAGAATATACTCAATATGATTAACTATGATTAGCTAAGGTCATGAGGGTTTATGGGATTTCTTAAAATTTTATCATTTTCCCCTAAAATGTACATATATTACTTATTAATAAGAAAAAATACACAATCACACTTCTTAAAAATAAAGGTGAGTTTTCAACTCTAAAACTGAGTACCAGGGGCGCCTGGGTGGTTCAGTGGGTTAAAGCCTCTGCCTTCGGCTCAGGTCATGATCTCAGGGTCCTGGGATCCAGCCCCGCATCGGGCTCTCTGCTCAGCAGGGAGTCTGCTTCCTCGTCCCTCTCTCTGCCTGCCTCTCTGCCTACTTGTGATCTCTATCTGTCAAATAAAATAAATAAAATCTTTAAATAAATAAAATAAAACTGAGTACCAGACCCCACACAACTCCCAGATTCCCCATGGATTCAGAGCCCTGCTGCCTGCAGAAGCGCTCTATCAACGCTCATCACAGTGGCTGAGACAGATTAAATAAAGAGATAACATTGCAGATTTCCTGTCTCTTATCCGACTGTGCAGATTGGTTAAACAAATCCAAATCCATACATGCATTAGATCTCACTGAACTGCGTACGCCCTGAGAAAAAGACCCTGTAAAGCAATTCCCTGTAAAAATACGAAAGTATTTCTGACAGCAAAAGTTTTCAGATTGCTGTAACGAAAAAAAAAACTAAAAAGGCACGACCTTCCCTGATTAATAAAGTCTCCCTCGAGAGAAGGCTACCACTTCCCCAGGTAATCTCATCGCCTCAGACGAATCCATGTTTCTCTGTGAAGTGGAGGTGATCGCAGCTCTCTCGGAGTACTCACAAAGGTTTGGCGTGATTATGAAACGGAACATTATGACCGGGGCCCGCTGGTTGTGGTCACCGTCATGCCCACAGCCTGAACACCACCTCCCTCCAGGAAGCTCCCTTCTCTGAATTCTGTGTGGTAGGGGCACGTGGCTGACTATTAGGGAGCACTGCATAAGGCGTACCCTGTCGCTCGCCCAGACGCACAGCTCCTCCCGGAGCCACCTAATGCCACCAAATGCCGTACAGAGCTAAAGCTGGGAGCAGTGGCTCACCGTGGACACCAATGATGAGGGCTCAGGTACCTCAGCTCACAAACCCATTACAAGCATATACATTTAACTCTAGCTTTAAGATGTTTCTCCTCTTACTTCTCAGTCAAAAAAGACTTTAAGCTGAGTAAACCAACAACAAACCCTAAGATAAAACATTTAACCGTGTTAACTTCCTAAGGCCTACGGTCGTCTTCAGCTTCTCAAGGTCACACCTCCCTGCTGAATGATTACCGAGGGTTGCTGACACGGTACACAGAAAAAAAAAACTCTTAGGATGTCCAGCCTCTAAGAGAAAAAGCAAACAGCTCAGAATGCAGCCAGCCATGGCAAAGGAACCACCGACAAAGCCAAACACAGAGGGGCCCCTGAGCATCTGGGAAATCTGCCTGTTCCTTTGCCTCCTCAGAGGAAACGAGTCACAAGACTGCTCAGAATGGGAAATGAGAAGGGCAGAAGCCCGGAAACCAGCGCGTCCTGAATTTCGTGCTGCTTCCAAGGAGTGAGCCCGCCTGCTGTGCTGCTGTGTCAGTTATTTACACAGTGGGCAGGTGAGGCTGACAGCTTGAAGGGGTTATTTTAGAGGGAGAGCTGTAAGTCTGATCAAGAGAAGGTTCTGGACCCTGGGGTCCCAGCACGCATCTCCAGCTTCCAAGCTGACCCTCCCTTCAGACAGGGTTTAAGAGGCAGCAGGGCAAGCATGGTCTTTGTATTTAAATCACCTCAAGGGGGCCCATATCTCCAGGCACAACCAGAAGCCAGGGAGGAGAGGGAAGGGGGAGAGGGAGAGGGTACCTCCACTCCTATCTGCTGGCTGCACTTCTGGAGCGCCTGATCCAGGAAGCTAAATGTGTGGACAGAACAGAAGGAAGAATCTGGGAAGACTGGAAGACTAGAAGAGCTGTTCGTGGACTAGTCTCAACCTGAACCACAGAAACACCTCTGCCTCCCTGCCCTCCTCCCCTCGGCTGGGCACCAGGTGCCTCCCTACTGCACTCCAGATGCAGATCCAAGCTCAGGGGTGCCCAGTGCCGATGCCTCTCTCCGGCGCAAGGACTCTAGGGCATCAGCGGGACTCCTAGACAGCACCTGTGATCTCTAATTTAAAACCAAAACCAAAATCCCCAACCAGCCCAATCCAGCACAAGCAATACGTATTTATGTGTAAGACACCTATGCACACATACACATTCACTTATCTACACACACACACACACACACACACACACGCTTTTGCAGCAGAAGGCAGGCATGAAACCTGTTCCCTAAGTCCTTTGCTTTCCTCATCTGCTTCTAGCAGCAACAGCCATTTCTGCTACGGATTTTCCTATTCGAGGGTTGATCACAGATCCAAATGCCACCATCCTGTTTGCCACCCTTTCCTACCCCCACCGGCCCGCTGACGTCTGTCAGTGAACCAGGGAACAAAGATGGAAGACAGGCCCAAGCTGCCTTCCTAAAGTGGGGTTATATTTGACACTTTAATAAACCTCAGAGCCTGAGCCTCTCTGCTCTCAGACTGGCCAGGGTGCAGCTCTCACTCTTACCAAACCTGTCCATCTCTCCTCCCCCCACCGCGGGGCACAAGGGTTTTCTCTGCCCGGCATCTATTTCCAGGCCCCATAAATCATATCCCATTGTTCCAGGCCATCTGAACTCATGCTTAATAAACCATCCACCTCACCCTTCCGCCACCACCCCAAATTTCCCACAGGGAAAGACTGTTTCAAGAAGAAAAGGAAATTCTTCATTAGGGCTGGATTTTAAAAGCAAGCTTCCACAAAAAACCAGAAAACAAAATTGGGTATAAATACCATCCAATAACCACTAAATGTCTTTGGTTAAAGCACCTGCCTGCCTGTGATTCTCAGGTCCAGATGTGAGCTCAGTGAACATCCAAAGGAAGCAGAATTTGAACCTGATGCTAAATGACAAATGATCCTGAACTTCATGATCATTTAAGTGCCACAGTGGCTAGACTAAATTGCTCTGATGCAGAATGTCTCGCAAGTATAGGTTACTGAGAAACATAATACTGCTTGAAAATGTATTTAGGTGCGCTCATCCTTCTCAGACCAACACTCATGGGCTCTTAGTCATAACCAGGCTTAAGCTAACATGATTCCCCTATTTTCCCCAGAGAGGGAGGGAAACAAGAGGACATGTCTCTCATGTTCCAAGATCAAAAACTGGATCACAGCACTCACAGCATCAAGTCTGCCAAACCAGAGCTCTGGGTACGTACAATTCTTAAAGAGCTAATTGAATGGAAAACAGCCATCTGGGGCTGGAAACCCTTATGACATTCTGGGAAATGTATGGGCTTTAAAAGGATTATGCAGGGTGATGTGACTTTCAAAATTCCCAAACTCTGAACTGAAGCCTAAATGAGAATATGTTAAATTCACCCATTCCAAAACACAGCACAGTTGACTCGGACCCTAGAGCCCAGCTGTAGCTCAGGGTGTCCACACTGCAGCCTGTCTGTGGGAGGTCTGCAGACCACTCCCTGCTGAGAGAGTCCAGCCAACCCAATCAGCCTACCAGCAGGCTGTGGCACAAGGTCCAGATCCTAGCCCAGGCACCAGCCAGGGTTCCCTTTGGCCTGCCCTCTTATGGTTGAACAACAATCATGGAGAGCCACAGGGAGAGCGGCATTGGGTCCAGTATGGCCACTCCCTGGTCCTCCACAACACTGGTTGCACACTCTTCAACACAAGAAAATGGTGTGCAGAAACAAGGGCCTGCCACAGTAGGCTGTCGAGCAAGGAACAGAAAGCATCAGGGGACAGGTGGGACTGCTGGCTGGTCTCCACCTCTCCCAGAGGGCAGAGGCCGCAGAGCTTCTGCAGGCTAAGCAGAGACGTGTCAGAATTACCTTCCCAAAAAGTAGGCAGTAAAAGAGGATTTCAAGCAGCCACAACCACCAGCAGGCCTGCGACCTCCAGATATCAGGGGCTTGACCATGACCGTGTCGGTAAGCAGAACACACAAGTGCCTTCTGGAGCGAGAGAAGACAGCTTAACGCTGATAACTGGTCCTCTCACTCTTCTCTGCTCTCACCAAGTGATCCTGAAAGGGATGGACAAAGTTGGTCAGATTCACTGGAGAAAACACGAGCCAGTGAAGACGTCCCGGCTCGCACTAGGCCTCCCTCCAAAGGCTGGCTGCCCCACCCCTGGCACCTGGGTAACGCTGCTCTGGGGCCATCCACACAAAACGATTTACGTACCCCCCACCCGCAACAAACACACACAGACACAGACACACACACACACACACACACACACACACACAAGCTGCATCGGGCTTTAGGAACCTAACTCAAACGCACCCCTAACAACAACCCCACAGGTGTGACTGGGTTGGACACTCCCAGCAAGGGAGGGAAGGCCCTCCCCTTGGGTCCTTGCCAGCGGCAGGGTGCCACCTGGGCCTCCGCCTCATCCTCTCCATCCGCGAAGAAGTCGGAGCGGCCCCCACCAACCACCACCACGCAACCAGATTCTGGCACTTCAAATCCCCGCTGCCAGGGCCCCATCTGTGTGCTGACCGAAAAGCCGCCCTCAAGCAGCCGGCCCGCGGAGCATCTGGAGTTCTCCCAGCCCCGCGCTCACGCCTCCCCAGGCAGCCCCCGCACCCGCGGGCCGCGCCTTACCGCCAGTGTCCACGAAGCGCGGGGGCGGGCGGTCCCGCAGCGTGGCACTCCAACCCGCGCTGGCCTCGTCCTCGTCGGACTCCTGCCCTTCGGGGCGTCGGGAGTCAGCAGGGGGCCGGGGCCCTTGTGTTTGGCTTCCGAGGAGGCGGCGGACGTGGAGCGCGAGGCGGCGGACGTGCTGTAGAAGGCGTTCCCGCCGCTGTCCGGGCCGGACTCGCGGAACACTTCGTCCCAGATATGCAGGCTCTCGTGGCGCGCGAGGGCCGCCTCGAGCAGCGCCGGCGCCCTCCTCCGCGCGCTCCCGCCGACCTGGGCCCTGGCCCCGGCCGCCGCCCGCGCGCCCGCCTCCCAGAGCGCCTCCCAGCCGCACGCGCCGGGCACCGGGCCCGCGCCGCGGCCCGCCGCCCCCCACCAGCGCAGCCCGCAGCACAGCGCCTGCCGCCCCACGCCCGGCCGGCCCGCCATCTTGGCCGCCTCGGGCCCAGCGCCCTCGGAAGCGCCCTCGGAGCTCGGGCGCCGCAGGCTGCAGGCCGCGGAGGGACGCAGAACGCGAGGGCGGGAGGCAGGGGCTGCGGCCCGGCCCAGGTGCCGCCGCTACCGCCGCCGCTGCGTCTCCTCCGCGCCCGCTGCGTCCCCGCGAGCCCTCCCGCCGCACCCCGCGCTCCCTGGCCGACCTTCCCGGGCGCGAGCCGCCAGAGACGGCCCCGCCTCCTCGCACATCCGGCCCGCCCGCCGGCCAATGGGGAGCAGGCCGGGGCGGGGCCCGCGCGGGGCACGCCCCACACCCCTCGGCCGAGCGGGGCAAGGAGAGCAGCTGCGGCGGCGGTGGCGGCAGGGGGGAGGGCGGCCGTGGCTTCCTCGCCTGCGGGACGTGTGGCCCGGGACGGCCACCCGCAGGCCCCGCGCGGCCCCGCAGGGGGAAGGGAGGAACTGAGTGGGTGTCGGGGGTTGGGGGGGACGCAGCCGGTCTTCCCGCCGCCCCAGCCGGCTCACGGAGCGTGAAGCCCGCGCTCTCGGCCCCCTTCCGCAGTTGGCACCGGCGGCGGTGGGGAGCTGTCCGCCCCGGTGGTTCTGAACCAGGCGCTGCGGAAATTCCAGGTAGGCGCCGGGCCTGAGGGTCACGATTCCCGTGGCTGCTGTGGCTGCTGCTGCTTCGGTGCTCCACAGCCGGCTGTACCTTGAGCTCTTGCAAGCACAAGGGCTATCTGGCTTCCGGAAGCCTTGCTCTAATAAGGAGCCCTCCTCGCTGGTTCATTCCTGGGGTCAAGTGGTGACTCAGTCTCGCTTCAATACCCCTGTAATTTGAGGGGGTCAACATCCGATCTTAGTCATTCCTTCCGTCTTTGACCTTTGACATCTTTAAAATCAAAATATTCATTACCTTCCAAATATTAATTACTCTAACACCACCACTGCAACATCTTCACCCATACATTTGACACACTTGTCTGTTAAAGTACGGCACAATCACCCAGGCTTCAGTGTTCTGATAAACAATAGATCAGAAAGGTTTCATCCTCTGCCTTGGCCAGGAGTGAGTGGCACTCATTCCATTGATGACGATACACGTGATCAGGCGTTTCTTGCTCCTCTCTCCCTCCCACAATAATGCAATAAGTCACAATGATGGTAATTGGGCCATAAAGTCACTTGCACTCTGAAATAAAATAAATCCACAGAGATGTGAAGGGCTTGCAAATCCTACTGGGTATTAACTAAATAAGGATTACACAAAAGGGAAAGGCATATTGCTATTTCATGCATAAAGGATGCAGATGCATAAAGGGTGAAGATGTTGGTACCACCAGCTAAGGTCGTTCTAACAGCAGGTGAGCTGCTTCTGCTCTCGCCCTCCCCTCGCAAGCCCCTGTTTCCTCCTCCCAAACCAGAGTCTCTGTACCAGCATGAATTCCTGATCATCACTGAAAGATGATATATAAAAAGGAAAGGATTCACATGACATTGCTTTGTATATGAATTGGCTGATATACGTGAAATTGTTTGCAAAGCATTTCAACTCCGTTGGAAGAATTGTGTCACAGAAAAGAACTGGTTTCCAGCACTTCTCTATACTGTGTTAACCAGGGAAAGATTCTGAAGAGAGTTCATACAGGTAATCAGACTTAAAAAGGTCATTGACACATAGATTAAAGACGAAAAGTAAGATTGCATAGCTCAAGTTCAAATTCTGCAATTAGGAATTCTGTAATACTCCTGTAAAATTTAATGACATATATTTTAAAAAATAATTGAAAGGGATCAAAACACTGAAATACATAGGCAAGAACTCCTCTTCTCCAGGCAGCCAATGAAAAAGTCAGCAGCTAAAGTAAGTATTTTAAAAACAGTGGCTAGCTTTGCTACCCAGAGGAAGCAGGAAGTAGAGCAGTAACAGTTACAAGGATGGAATCAGTCTTCCATTGTGCCAAATCTGCATTTGTATGGTGCTAATCCCAAAGAAACCTTAGAGTCTTTGTGCTTCTGAGCTCTCAAGTGCTTGTAGCTCACAGAGCATGCAACACTGGGAGAGGATTATATGGTCACAAAAGAAACAGACTGGGAAATCAAATTGTTATCCAAACCCTGGCCCAACAAAAATGAGATGGCTATGTCCATTTAGAATCAAGGGTTTAGCAACCAAGTGCTACTTTGTTTAAACAAATGTTTCCGACCAAGAACAGTAAAAATACTTCAGCCTTTAAAAACAGGTGGCTGATTCTCCTTGTGAAAGGAGGGGAGGAAAGGGAAGAAAACAACTGGAAAACAAAAACCAAAAGACTTTCCCATCTGCTTGGCAACCTCCTACTCGATGCTATGATTATGGTTCTACATCATTAAGTTTTACAAGTAATGTTTTCTGACAGGATAATTATAGAACCAGCATTATACTGAGATCTTTTAACTTTGAGTCATTTAAACACATCTTCCAAATAATACAACTTTGTAATATAATTAATTTTAAGATTAATTATAATTAATATTGAGCTTTTGGTTCATAGTCTGCACAAAAGTCTCCAGGGTAGTAAGAACAACCCATTTCTGTAGTAGATTCCTTAGGCTTTGTTAAGCCAGAGAGGTTCATGCTCTTGTGAAACTGGGGATAATAGCCATATTTCATTGAGTCTTGGCCTCCTTTCCTGGTATAGTTTAATAAGAAACAAAAAATGCTACCATTCAAACTATGATACAATGTTTTCTTTTCATTAATATTTTAATTTAAATGTATTCAAAAAGCTCTTTGGTAAGTATTTAGACAGATTTTTATTACATATGGCCTTAATGCATACATAAAATAAAAGTTAAAATTTTGGGTTAACGTTTTTCCAAACCTCACATTAAGAATCTCACTACTTTTATTTACTTTCTAACTGAGAGATTTCAGTGCCCAGATTTTTCTCACAATATGTTCCTCTGAGCCACCCAGAGCTTTTGTCATGCTGCACTTAAAAAATTATTATTAGACATATACCTGACATTCAATGTTAAATTAGTTTCAGGTGTACAACATAGTAATTTGACAATTCTATACATTACTCAGTGATCACCACAGTAAGTATATCATCACATCACCATATAAACTTATTATAATATCATTGGCTGTATTCCCAATGCTGTACTTTTCATCTCCAGATGAGAACAGGAAATTATTTTATTTATTTTATAACAGGAAATTTGTACCTCTTAATCCCCTTCACCTATTTCACTCATCCCCCATCCACCTTCCCTCCCATAACCACCAGTTTGTTCTTTGTATTTAAGAGTCTATTTTTGTTTTGTTTTTTTTTTTGTCTGTTCACTTGTTTCTTTTTTTATATTCCATATAGACGTGAAATTACAGGGGCCCCTGGGTGGCTTAGTGGGTTAAAGCCTCTGCCTTTGGCTCAGGTCATGATACCATGTTCCTGGAATCGAGCCCCGAGTCGGGCTCTCTGCTCGGTGGGGACCCTGCTTCACCTGCCTCTCTGCCTGTCTCTCTGCCTACTTGTGATCTCTCTCTCTTTCAAATAAATAAATAAAATCTTAAAAAGAAAAAAAAAAGGAAGTGAAATCATATGGTATTTGCCTTTCTCGGTCTGACTTATTTCTCTTAACCTAATACCTTCTAGATCCAGCCATATTGTCACAAATAGCAAGATCTCATTCTTTTTTATAGCTGGATAATATTCCATTATATATCTATATACACCATATCTTTACCCATTCATCTACTGATAAACACCTGAACTGCTTCCATATACTGGCTATTATAAATAGTGCTGCAGAAAACCTAGGAGGGCATATATCTTTTTGAATCAAGTGTTTTTATTTCCTTTGGGTAAATATCAAGTACTAGAATTACTAAAGCATATGGTAAATCTATTTTTAATTTTTTGAGGAACCTCCATACTGTTTTCCACAGTTGTTGCACCAATTTACATTCCCACTAAAAATGTACAGAGGTTCCTTTTTCTCCACATCCTGGCCAACACTTGTTCTTTCTTGTCTTTTTAATACTAGCCATTCTGACAAGTATAAGGTGATAGATCTCCCTGTGGTTTTGATTTTATTTTCCTGATGATGAGTGATATTGAGCATCTTTTCACATGTCTATTGGGTGTCTGTATGTATTTTTTGGAAAAATGTCTATTAAGTCCTCTGCCCATTTTTCAATTGGATTATATGTTGGGGTTTGGGTTTTTTGGGGGTTTGGTGTGTGTGTGTGTGTGTGTGTGTGTTCTTTACATATTTTGGTTATTAATTCTTTATTTTATTTATCATTCACCACTGTCTTCTCCCATTCTGTAGGTTCCCTTTTGGTTTTGTTGCAGGTTTCCCTTACTGTGCAAAAGCTTTTTATTTTGTTGTAGTCTTAATAATTTATTTTTGTTCTTGTTTCCCTTGCCTAAGCAGACATACCCACAAATAATGTTGCTAAAACCAATCTCCAAGTGATTACTGCTTATTGTCTTTTAGGAGTTTTATGGTTTCAGGGCTCTCATTTATTCATTTAATTTTTTTTTTAAGTAAGCTTTACACTGAATGTGGGACCTAAACTCACAGCCTCAAGAATAAGAGTCACATGCTGTAAAGGCTGAGCAAGACAGGCACACCTCACACTTCACATTTAGATCTTTGATCCATTTTGAGTTTCTTTACGTGTTTGGTAAAAGAATGTGGTCTAGTTTCATTCTTTTGCAAATGGCTCTCCAGTTTTCCCAACACTGTTTTTGAGGAGACTTTCTTCTGTTACATATACTTGCCTCCTTTGTCAAAGATTAATTGACCATATAATTGTGGATTTATTTCTGGGCTCTCTATCCTGTTTCCGTTGATTTATGCGTATATTTTCTCCCAGTACCCTACTGTTTTGATTACTATAACGTTGTAGTATATCTTGAAATCCAAGAAACTGATACCTCCAGCTTTGTTTTCCTTTCTCAAGATTGTTTTGCATGCTACACTTCTTATAAAAGTATTCTGAGGTCATCCATTCTGCTTGGTTTGATGCTGGTAGGGTTTCTCTTTTTCTTTTTTCTTTTTTTTTTCCTTATCTGAGATTTTCATATAATAACCAGTTTATTTTCTTTCTTTAAATGGTCCTCAAAAGGCCTGTGGCTTGGCATGCCAAGGGATGTAGATGATCAGTTGTGCCCTAGGAGCAGTAACCACATGGCACAGGGTCAAGCTGTGGTAACTTTATAGGGACTTCCACCTGCTCAGCCCCAACTATAAGACAATTCCTGACATTGGAGATGTGAAAGAAAATGGGAGGGGAGGGGCATCTTAAAATCCATAAAATATGGCATATTGTCTCCTGTTTGTACTTTTACAATTTCTGATTTTGCAAATGGCCAAGCTGCCGCAGGGAACAAAAATGAGGTCCTAAGGTGGCAGAGACTGACCTGGTCAGCCCTGTACTGCACAGGCTATGCGTTACTGGATCAGTATGAATGGAGAAAGCAGGGGTGAGTCAGGGAAGCTGCTGCTTCTCCCTACATTGCCTTCATCACCCACAGGAAGGGGGCCCAAAGCCAAGGAGGACCTCCTGGAACTGAGACAGGGGAGGGGAAAAGAAAGCTGAACGATGCCACAGCTGCTGAACCATGACCAAAATATGGGGGAGAAGGCTGGAGGCAAATGTGCATGGTACACCGTGACATTTGGAGTCCTAGGTGACATAGAAGCTTAAGGATCCAACCTTGCTCAAACTGATTTTACATGATGATTTTATCTACTAATCAACCCAGAGATGCAGAGAATGAAATAGGGCAATACTATAGAAAATGCTTGAGAGAAATCTCTCTTATGATTGAGATAACCTGATATTTCCATTGATTCATTCATTCATTCATTCATTCGTTCAACAATTATGTACTGAGTATTATGTATCAAATCCTCTTCTGAACACAGAATAAATAAGGAAAAAAACCCACAAATACCATTTTTATAGCACATGCATTCAAATAGAAGAGAGAGAACAGACAGTAAATAAATAAATATATAATATGTCAGCTGTTGATAAGAAGTCAAAAGTAGAGAGGGACAGAAACTATGTTGATTGTGATGGTGCTGGTGCTGGCTGTGTGTGCAGTTAGGGGAGATTACTCTGATAAGAAGACATTGGCAGATCCTTGAGTGGATTCAGAGAACAAGACGGGTACATTTAAGAAGAGGAAACAAGTGCAACGCCCCAAGAAAGGCACGCACTTGCTGTACTCTGTTAAACACTAAGGAGGCTGGTGAGCGGAGGCAGAGACAGCTGAGTGAAGAGGTAGGAGATGAATTGAGAAGGAAGTTGAGTGTTAAATTTTGTAAGACTGAATTATGTATTGAGTGAAGTGGGGAGCCATTGGAGATCTTAGAGCAGAGAAATAACAAGGTCTGACTTTTGTCTTAAACGGATTGCTTTAACTGCTGAGTGGAAAATAAACTAGAACAGAGCAAAGATGGAATCCAGAAGACCAGATAGGAGACTATTACAATAACTCATAGAAGACGGTGTTTTGGACCACAGTGGGAGTAACTGAAATGTGGAGAACTGGTCAGATTTAGAATATATTTTGAAGATAGAATCCACAGCTTCTACCAAAGAATTAAACATGGGCAGTGAAAGAAAGAGATGAATCAAGAATGACTCTACAGTTTCCTGTTTGAGCTATTGCAAGACCAGCAGAGCTCGAGAAGAATAAGAGCTTGGTTTTGAACATGTTGGGTTTAACTCATCTAGGTAGATCTGGAAAGCAGGCAGTGGAAGAAAGCTCAAAATCCAGGTCTGGACTGGAGGTGGAGATGTGGAGTCATCAGGAGATAGATGGTAGAAGAGGGACAGTCACCAAGGACTCAGTGTAGACAGAGGAGAAGTCTGAGGTTGGGTCCTGGAGCACATTCATACTCAGAGATCAGGGAAATGAGAAGAAACTCCAAGTGGAGGGGCTTGTCCTCACTCAGAAGGGATTGGAGTAAGGGTTCCACCCAGGTAAACTTAGTGGGATTCTGTGGGTCTTCTTTCCTTACCGATTTTTCTTTTCAAGATTTATTTGAGAGAGAGAGAGAGAGAGCAGGAGCACACACATGCAGGGGGAAGAGACAGAAGGAGAGGGAGAGAATCTCAATCAGATTCCCCGCTGAGCATGGAGCCTGACGTGGGGCTCGACTCCATAACCCTGAGCTCATGACCTGAGCCAAGATTCACACGCTTAACCACTTAGCCACCTAGACACCCACCCAGTTTGTTTTTCATTCTTTTTTTAAAATAATTTATTCATTTATTTATTTGACACAGAGAGAAAGAGAGAGAGAGAGAGATCACAAGTAGGCAGAGAGGCAGGCAGAGGGAGAGGGAGAAGCAGGTTTCCTGCTGAGCAGAGAGCCTGATGCGAGAGCCCGAGACCCTGAGACCAGGATCTGAGCTGAAGCCACCCAGGTGCCCTTAATTTACTTTTCTCAGTGAAGTCATCAGAATGGTCGGTCATCAGCTGTATCTGATGGAAGGTGTTCAATTCTCACTCTGAACAAAATGGCTGTACATTAGAATCACTGGGAGAATTTTAGAAGCACACTTATATCCAGACCCTAATTGGATATTAATCTAATTGGATCTACACCAATTAGATCAGGTCCTTTGGAGGTGGGCATTCCTGTGTTTTAAAGTCTTCCAGGTGATTCAAAAGTGTGGCCAGTGTTGAGAAGCCCTGGCTTAAGGTTGGAGGAAAGAAGATGTGAAATAGTCAAAATATTTCACGAGAAGAATGGAGATTCTGTCGGTCAGAGAAACATACTTGGATTTGTGGCTGAGAATTTAATGTGAAAGGGGCGCCTGGTAGGCTCAGTGGGTTAAGCCGCTGCCTTCGGCTCAGGTCATGATCTCAGGGTCCTGGGATCGAGTCCCACATTGGGCTCTCTGCTCAGCAGGGGGCCTGCTTCTCCTCTTTTTGTGATCTCTTCCCTTCCTCTCTCCTACTGTGATCTCTCTCTGTCAAATAAATAAATAAAATTAAAAAAAATTAATGTGAAAGCTTCCAGCATTGTTGCTTTTCTCACCAACCACCTTCAGCTGCCAGGGGCCGACATAGGGTGGACAGAAGTTTGGGTTTTTACCAGGGTGGGGTTTTATCAGGTATGTATGATGTATGATGGAGGTGAGAGTATGGGACAGGGATTATAGTTATGGGAGTGGACTCTGTACCAGCTGCGGAGGCCTGTGAGAATTTGGGGTAAGGATCAAGAACCACAGAAAATGAAATAGGGGGACGCATGGATGGCTCAGTTGGTTAAGCAGCTGCCTTCGGCTCAGGCCATGATCCCAGCGTCCTGGGATCAAGTCCCACATCAGGCTCCTTGCTCCGCAGGGAGCCTGCTTCTCCCTCAGTCTCTGCCTGCCACTCTGTCTGCCTGGGCTCGCTCTTGCTCCCTCTCTCTCTCTGACAAAGAAATAAAATCTTAAAAAAAAAGATTCTCTTCAAAAAAAGAAAATGAAATAGGTAAATGGATTCTTCTGAGTGACTTAGATAATTAATACTTCTTGAAATAATTTAGTGCAGCCAGACCCCTGCAAAGCAGCACAAACAACTCTGATGAGTGTTTCAATCTACCACTTCTTCCCAGGGCTTCAATCAATTGCTTTCAACAAGTGAATATTGAGATATTTAGAGCAAAGGAAAAAAAATAAATATTGGAAGTTCGCATTTTTTTTAAGATTTTATTTATTTATTTGACAGAGACACAATGAGATAGGGAATACAAGCAGTGGGAGAGGGAGAAGCAGGTTTTTCTTCTGAGAAGGGAGCCCGATGCGGGGCTGGATTCTCAGGCCCCTGGGATCATGACATGAGCCAAAGAGCAGATGCTTAACAATTGAGCTACCCAGGCTCCCCTGGAAGTTAGCTTTTTACATTCTTGGAAAATGGGATTTTGTACATTTATGTCCTTTTTCTGTCCCCTTGTGGATATTTTCCCTCTTGAAGCACACCCAACCCCTGCTCCACAGCTGTCCAGTAAAAGAAAGGGATCTGAGTGCCGTCCCCAAAGTTCACTTGCGTTTAAAGGAGAAACAATTTTGGGAAGCTGTTTTACACAAAAGAGTAGATTGCTCAGTTGTAGAAACTCAGGTATTATAAGAAAACGGGAGAGATATTTGTTACTAGAAGGGGGACTTGCTCAGCATTTCTAAATTCACATTGGTAGATTGTTGAACTGTTGTAGGCTGAGTGTTAAAATCACATCTTTCCCTCCGTTTTCTTACAGAGACAATGATGGTTCTTCCAAGATTGTCTGTGAAAGGCTAGGCACCTGCAAAACCACACATTTGACCTGAGCCATCACCCAAGTAGAATGTAATCCGCTCTCAGATCATAGGAGAAAAAAGAGAGAGAGAGAATCCCAAGAAGAAACACTCTCGTCAGGATTTTCATCAAATTTAGTGCACGTCTCACCATTTATCTTCATTTGCGGTAATTTTTTAAATAAACACTAATGTCGAATTGCCCTGCGTTACAACGAGCAACTCAATTATCAGAAAATCACGAGTCTCCAACGTTTGTTCTAATTACTAAAGCAGAAGAGTGGACAGAGTTTAGAAAATTTTCAACAAGGCTTAAACAAGAGAGATTTTCCACTTTTTTCTAATCAGGTCAACATAGATACCACTTTCCCTACAACCTTGTAGGCAGTTGGTATTTTTCAGAGATATCATTTGGTTCTTTATAGAAGGCTTAAAGTTGGAGGTCCATAAAAACGATAATCAACTTTTGTGTGTGCCTTCTATAGGCCAGGAACTGTGCTAAATGAACAGTATCTAATTTAATCCTCCTAACAAGCCCTTTGAAGTCAATACTACTGACTATTCTCACTCCAAGGGG